>NW_027185421.1:65000-87500 GCF_022577435.1 Embiotoca jacksoni | reverse complement strand
ATGGATCTGAAAGATCAGCAGTCGAGTGCATCTTCATCCTCACCATTGTCTTCACTCGTACATCTGGACAGTCAAACAAACACATGATCACAAACCAAGGATAGAGTCATTATTGCATTTTTTTTTTTAAATGAGAGAAATGTATTTTCAAGGTTTAAATTTATTTTCACCTTTATAGCACCAGAAGGAGTATTCGTTGTTACAGTTGTCATCATTCCAACTATGGTCTAATTCCTCCATTGCACACTGCTGGTAACCACCATAGTTACCTGGCTGTCCACTCCCCCAGTTTCTGAAGGAGCTGTTGGTCTTGTCCGACCACCTCCACGGTACCCGGTACAAACCAATCCACACTTCATTTGTTGACTTAACTGACATCACCTGTGTGTTTTCTTCATCATTCTCAATCGTAGCCAGGTCTGTGTGGTGTGTTCTGCAGTACGTCTGGGCATCCTCCCATGTCACTACATTGGTAATTAGAGTATATGTTTTCTGGCCCGAAGGATTTACAGCTGCAACAGAAGAAAAATAAGGCTAGTGTGAGATGAACCATAGCAGTAGTTGTGTGAAGTTGTTGTTGTTTGAAAACATACATTTGGGTTATCTGGAGGTGAGTGGTTATGAAATAATGTTTTCACATTAATAGAACATACAGACGTACTTAAGTACAGACAGCCTGATCACCAGTGTGCAGCCATAAAACGTAAACAAAGAGGACTTTTGACAGTGTTACTTCTTGTCTTTATAGAATCAGCAATAATCAACTAGATGTTTAGTTGGTGGCTACAATCATCTGTAAACAACATCTCACCTTACTGTAGTCACGTTGAAATTAAGTATAATGTGTCATTACACTGTGATATCATTGAAGGTGCTATATACCACTCACTTTGACGAGATCCAAACAGTCTCAAAACTTTCAGCAACAGAGAGCAGTTTCATAAAACACAATATAAACGCAAAATGTTTCTTACCTTGGTAACAAACAAAATATTTTGTGTTCTTGCAATTAACATCACCCCATGTTCCACCGTCAGACATTATGACACAGGCTTCATTTCCAACCTGATTATTCGGCTCTCCTGGTTTCCACTTGTGGTAACCAGTTGTACTTGTTTTACCAGTCCCCGACCATCTCCAGGAGTTTTCATCATTTCCCATAACTCCTCTCCAGGATTTTGGGTCATCAGTCAGTCCGATCCATGCATATCCGGTCTCATAACTAGGCCTGTTTAACCTGTTAATGTCATCCATGCTTTCAAAGGTCACCAGGTCGGTGTGTTTCACTCTGCAGTAATGCTGTGCATTGTTCCAGTTCATTTTTAAGTTGACATGGTGGTATTCACGAAAGTTGTCAGGAGAGCAGGAAGTGAGGCCAAATCCTGGAGGTTGATGATAGAGAGAATATTTAACTGTGAAACACTGAAAATCGTATTCTGAATGGTTCGTCTGAATAATTTTGAAATCCCTTTATTTCACAATGATAACACATTTTTTATTTATTACTTTACTGTTTGAGGTATTTCCAAGTACACAACCCCGTGCAACACTATCATTTGCTGTGTTCAAAGTCAAGTACTCTAATGAGTACACTCACGTATAGTACTCTTACATGCCGACAGTGTAGCTTTGTCTCAAATCGCATGTTGATCTGCACTTACTGGAAATGACCGTAACATTTGAACGTAGCAGAAACAGGTTTTGTGCACTCAAAACTCTTATTGAACAATAATATCAACAACTACCCATATACAGTCAAATCTGACAGTCCAAACGTGATTCTTTCCCTTCAGTACTTCATTTTAAGGCTCCTTTTTCCAGAATGAATTTACATCATTTCACACATCTACATTTTAGGATTATGTGGTTTTACCTAAAGTGTGTTTTTTTTTTTTGCTTTTGGATAACTTCATTTCTTTGACAGTTTGGTGCAAAAAAAAAAAATCATTTCACATGTCAATTGTGTCCTGTTTTTTATTCTACAATTCTTTGTTTAGAAAAATGTGTTGTTGCATAATTCTGAGGAATTTTTTAACTTGATATGTTAAATGATTTTGGTGACAGGAAACTGAAAAACACTAAAGTTATTGAATTCTTTTCCAATTAATGAATCCTGTAAAGTGTGCAAAATCCTATTTTTTGAAAGATATGTTGACTTTTACCATATACCATCAGGATACTCATCCTATACTGCATGTTTTTTTTACTTGACAGTATGATCACACTTATGCACTCAAATTACTTAAGTGACTACCTGGTATGTGATTTGGAACACAGCAAATGTCTCCTTGGAGAGATTTTTTGAAAATGAGAGCCACTATCCCAGTTTTAAAACGATATTACGCCTCCCTTTCTTCAAGGCTACCTCTCCTTCTCTGTTCCAGTGTGGCTGGACAAGATTTTCTAATCATATATTACAAAGTAGTTCTAAAACACCATAATTTGGTCCTTAGACCATGGCTGGATTAACATAATAAGGAGGATTTGGGCAAACATGTTTTACTGACCTCCCAGTTGCGACCATCTGAATATATACCCGACTGCCACCAAGTTCTCACTGTGACCTGCTAACAGACTTCCCAAGCTATAAAAATACTTAATATGTTGTAGTTTGTGGTAATTAAAATAAACAAAACTTTAAGTGAGAATATGTTTACAAACAATTTCACACGCCGTATCTCTACGAGTCTGGTATGGATGTGAGGAATTTTGTTTTCCTAAACTGAAGACACTTTAAAGGAATTTTTTTTTCAAGAGTTTCTGTCTATCCTGTTCCTACTATTGATACTAATTCATAACATTTTCCATCTGTATAAAGTTAAAGGACAACAAGGTCGGTCAAAAGGCTTCAGATGAGTTCACTGCCCCTTTGTAAATTAACTCTCTGACATGCCTGTAATTCTCAACTCAATGATTCCAAGGAAGATAATAAACTGTTCTGTGGTGAAAATTAACGAACAATCACGCCAATTAAATTCTGTAGAAGCAGTCATGACTCTTACCCAAGATGACAAAAATCCAATGCACTGTATCCATTTGTGATTTCACTGAAAACCCCAATAATAAATGAATTTGAAAAGCTGCATAGCACCAGAACAGCAGATAGTACAGCAAAAATCCACCTTCAGACAATCTGAAACAGCCAGACTATGGCTTCAGACTAGAACTAGTGTTTATAGCTCTCAGATATGGCTTTGAGCTGATATGAATTTCAAATAAATGTAAATCAATTTCCTGGAGATATTGAAAAGCAAGTATGAAAATCAGCAGGTAAAACAGATGATTCATGCAGGGAAATTTTCGGAAGTTTGAGTCCACAATGTCAAACTAAAATGGAACAAAGTAGATTATTGAATTTGATAAAGTGATTTGAAAAAAAACTACAACTGATTGCATTTTTTCAGACAACTGAATAGGTCTGTACTGCAATATGGAAAACATTTCGACTTCCAAACTGTTCTGAAAAGTTTTTTATATTTTCGACTCTGATTGTTTTCATTTAATAACAAAGTTGTCCAACATTTTTATTGAGGACAATTCCCCTTTGTGCAGCACTTATTTTCATTGTTGTTTTCTTTTTGAAGCTTAGGGTTCTCCAGAGCAACTAATCTCTGTACTTTTATTTGAATTACAGTGGTTTTGTAGCTGTAGCATTGTGAATAAGGATATTGATAGTGAAGGTCGAGACTTTGGAGCTCCCCAAGGGTGCTTTAAAAGAATATCCAGGTGTCTTATGCAAAGTGATGCTGTGAACTTGAGACAGGAGGTCTCCTCTGGCTTTGTCCATTTCTTACATCTTTTTCTGGAGCAGTTCTGTCGTTTAAAAGAGTCGGTATCTCTTCTAATAAGCAGAAAAAAAAGACTAATTATTGTAACTTATACTCTAAAACTACCCACTCGCAACTTGATAAGCTGAGCCTCATGTGACACAATTATCTGGCTTGAGTTGAGCTTATGATTATGATGATTATTATCATTGATGATTTTTAGTGGAAGATATACTCAAATGTATAAAATCCAGGATTTAAAATCTTTGCGGTCGCAAATTAATCAACGTTGGAGTCATATCTGCAAAGACATGTCTGCTGACCACAGAAGTATTGTTGTATCCCCAATTGTTTTCCCCGAGTCCGTTGATAGAGGCAGTCTTTAGGCAGTTTCCGGTCTTAGCTTATTTTTTATTAAGCATAGCATACAAGACATCCTGCATCGCATACAAGACATCTTGGAGAGCCCAACATCAACCTGAAGTCTCTTTGTTGGAGTCTGACACATACAGATCAAGCACACACTCTTATACAGTCCTGGGCATGTTTACTTAGAACTAATGTATAACCTCTCGTGCTGAGCCTGTTCTACTTACTTCCTCCTTTCACTTACTGATTTACTAGTCTCATGTCTGGGTCGTTACTGGTTCATCGGTTTTCTATACCATATATAGAGTTGTTATCCTATACTTGGACTCTTGAACTCTCTCTTCCCTGTTTTGCAACAGGTACACCCTAAAGGTCATTTACACTGTGTACGTAACTTCCGTATTTCGAATACGTGCTAAATTCCTGCATAAGCAATGGGTTATACAATGATTACAGCCAACATATATTACAAGCAATGTGTTATACAATGATTACAGTCAGTATATATTTTGAACGTACAACACGTGAGCCCTCATATGCACTAAGCAGATCTATATTCCACAGTATCTAGTACTGGGCTGAATCATTTTTTGCATGGTTATATGTACATGTAAATGTATATCCAAATAGCTGGTCTGACAAAGGTCACCTTGGTTTTTACAATGTTTGGTTCATCAACAAGTTACGTTTTATCCCACTTTGAGATTACACTGGGAATTTTACGTGGCCAGCATAATTAAATACAATGAGTTGTAAAGCAATACCAAATCATATGTGCAAGAACCTCAACGTGATGCCAGGGAAACACAAGGAATAACGTAATGAATTGACCTAAAACCTTTGAACAAAGTACCTTAAAAATGTGCTGAAAGTTTTTCAAAGTGACAATGAAAAATATTTATTCACAGAAAGTTCCTTGCAGCAGCACTGTGCAGTTAAGAGTTCAGACCACAGCTGATGTGCTAGTAACTACATGTGATGCGCAATAAACTACATTTGCAAGAAAAATATAACTGAAATAAATGGACAATTCCGTGTTGCCAGGAAATTGATTTCATTGAATTGCTACAGTCGAAAAACACCAAAAGAATGTACAGTAATACACTTTAACACGCCCTTAAATTATAACTATAGTTGTTATATCATATATATGTGTCATTGTTTTACTGAGACTCTACTTTAATCACTCATCATTGAATCATTAAAACACATGTAAGACAGGAGACCATGTACGTATTCACTCATTGTATAAGGTTCTCTGAATCTGCTGATGTGCTGACGATCTGGCTGCAGTAACATAAAGGCAAGAAACAGGTCATCATTTTCCAATAGTTATTAAACCAAAAGAAATGGAATAATTTCTCATCTTGTGTTGCACCTGTTGTTTTTACCGGCTTCAAAAGGTGGCAGCAATGCACCGAAAAGCTTTTAGCTTTTACCATCATTGTCCGGCAAAAGAAGAAGATAACGTTACTGCCAGGTGAGATTAGATGCTACAGTACAAACAGGGAAAACATACAAAGATAACTCAAGCCGTCAAAAAGTTATTTGTTGAACTCCTAAAGAAGAGTAAATGAAAAAGAGGTGCAGTGCAAACTGTACCAGGTAAATCTAGCACATCATAACTCCACCACAGTCATTTGAGAAGGAAGCAACGAGCAAACAGTCTCTCCATAGATCATCAATGAGCGTCTTGCTTTGTCAATAAATTAAATAAGTTTTATGTTGGACGTACAGAGAAAACAACAGCCTTCATCTTAAAGTTAAAAGCTAAAAACAGGCTTCTCATCAGATTTGTAATTGTGGTTTTTTTTTGTTTCTGTGAGCAAAATTTGATTTTGAGTCAAGTATGCAGATAAGGCACAAGTGAAGATCACATGTTTTGTTTTACAGCATCTAAATCAGTTAATAAATTCATTTGGATAGATTAATTAAAGTTTAATGTATTCTACCTTTGTAGCTTGCAAATATTATCAGTTACACAGGATGTCATCATCCATTGGCTTCATCATTCTCTTCTCTTTGTTTTATCTTTTGGGTTGAATCTTCCTCCTCAGTTTGAAGCCAGTACAGCAGAATAAACACACAAAAAAAACACAGTTTCCAGCTACAGTCACACAACATCTAATGAATAGGCAGTATTACACTATAAGGTGCCCTGAAATAAAACAAAGTGATTAGTCAGAGGTGGAAAAAGATCCCCTTCCTGTTATTAAATATCTACTGTGATCACACACAAACAAGAAAATCTGTCATTAATTGATCATAATTTTAAAACAGAGCAAAGACAGGTAAGCGTATGTTTTCATTCATTGTATGAGTTTCTCTAAAGCTTATCGTTATATACTACTTGCACATAAGAACGTGGAAACAGATATCTTGAAAAGTGACTGAACACCTCCTGAAAACTTGCTGACCTGCTGATTTCTCCCTGCAGTGAAGTGTAGGCCCATTTCAGACCTCACTCAGCAGTGATGCTGGATGAGGTCAGAGGTGAAAAAAACTCATCAAGCAGAGAGTGCAGCAAAACTACTTTTCACTCTGTTGTTTCATCAAGCTTAATATGAGAAGGATAAACTAGTGTTTATAGCTCTCAGATATGGCTTTGAACTGATATGAATTTCAAATAAATGTAAATCAATTTCCTGGAGATATTGAAAAGCAAGTATGAAAATCAGCAGGTAAAACAGATGATTCATGCAGGGAAATTTTCGGAAGTTTGAGTCCACAATGTCAAACTAAAATGGAACAAAGTAGATTATTGAATTTGATAAAGTGATTTGAAAAAAAACTACAACTGATTGCATTTTTTTTCAATAATATTTGTTTAGCTGATGATCGCTATCCAAGTCATTTGATATCGACGATCTCCTGATACCACGTCTCGATCCAATCCTTTTCTTTTTTTAAAATCCCAATTGTCCCATACATTTTTAAATTCAAGATAATGTGACAACTGAATAGGTCTGTACTGTAATATGGAAAACATTTCAACTTCCAAACTGTTCTGAAAAGTTTTTTATATTTTCGACTCTGATTGTTTTCATTTAATAACAAAGTTGTCCAACATTTTTATTGAGGACAATTCCCCTTTGTGCAGCACTTATTTTCATTGTTGTTTTCTTTTTGAAGTTTAGGGTTCTCCAGAGCAACTAATCTCTGTACTTTTATTTGAATTACAGTGTTTTTGTAGCTGTAAATAATTTGTAGCATTATGAATAAGGATATTGATAGTGAAGGTCGAGACTTTGGAGCTCCCCAAGGGTGCTTTAAAAGAATATCCAGGTGTCTTATGCAAAGTGATGCTGTGAACTTGAGACAGGAGGTCTCCTTTGGCTTTGTCCATTTCTTACATCTTTTTCTGGAGCAGTTCTGTCGTTTAAAAGAGTCGGTAACTCTTCTAATAAGCAGAAAAAAAAGACTAATTATTGTAACTTATACTCTAAAACTACCCACTCGCAACTTGATAAGCTGAGCCTCATGTGACACAATTATCTGGCTTGAGTTGAGCTTATGATTATGATGATTATTATCATTGATGATTTTTAGTGGAAGATATACTCAAATGTATATAATCCAGGATTTAAAATCTTTGCGGTTGCAAATTAATCAACGTTGGAGTCATATCTGCAAAGACATGTCTGCTGACCACAGAAGTATCTAGTACTGGGCTGAATCATTTTTTGCATGGTTATATGTACATGTAAATGTATATCCAAATAGCTGGTCTGACAAAGGTCACCTTGGTTTTTAAAATGTTTGGTTCATCAACAAGTTACGTTTTATCCCACTTTGAGATTGCACTGGGAATTTTACGTGGCCAGCAGAATTAAATACAATGAGTTGTAAAGCAATACCAAATCATATGTGCAAAAACCTCAACGTGATGCCAGGGAAACACAAGGAATAACGCAATGAATTGACCTAAAACCTTTGAACAAAGTACCTTAAAAATGAGCTGAAAGTTTTTCAAAGTGACAATGAAACATATTTATTCACAGAAAGTTCCTTACAGCAGCACTGTGCAGTTAAGAGTTCAGACCACAGCTGATTTGCTAGTAACTACATGTGATGCGCAATAAACTACATTTGCAAGAAAAATATAACTGAAATAAATGGACAATTCCGTGTTGCCAGGAAATTGATTTAATTGAATTGCTACAGTCGAAAAACACCAAAAGAATGCACAGTAATACACTTTAACACGCCCTTAAATTATAACTATAGTTGCTATATCATATATATGTGTTATTGTTTTACTGAGTCTCTACTTTAATCACTCATCATTGAATCATTAAAACACATGTAAGACAGGAGACCATGTAGGTATTCACTCATTGTACAAGGTTCTCTGAATCTGCTAATGTGCTGACGATCCGGCTGCAGTAACATAAAGGCAAGAAACAGGTCATCATTTTCCAATAGTTATTAAACCAAAAGAAATGGAATAATTTCTCATCTTGTGTTGCACCTGTTGTTTTTACCGGCTTCAAAAGGTGGCAGCAATGCACCGAAAAGCTTTTTGCTTTTACCGTCATTAACCGGCAAAAGAAGAAGATAACGTTACTGCCGGGTGAGATTAGATGCTACGGTACAAACAGGGAAAACATACAAAGAAAACTCAATCTGTCAAAAAGTTATTTGTTGAACTAAAGAAGAGTAAATAAAAAAGAGGTGCAATGCAAACTGTACTAGGTAAATCTAGCACATCATAACTCCACCACAGTCATTTGAGAAGGAAGCAATGAGCAAACAGTCTCTCCATAGATCAACAATGAGTGTCTTGATTTGTCAATAAATTAAATAAGTTTTATGTTGGACGTGTAGAGAAAACAATAGCCTTCATCTTAAAGTTAAAAGCTAAAAACAGGCTTCTCATCAGATTTGTAATTGTGATTTTTTTGTGTTTCTGTGAACAACATTTGATTTTGAGTCAAGTATGCAGATAAGGCACAAGTGAAGATCACATGTTTTGTTTTACAGCATCTATATCAGTTAATAAAGTCATTTGGCTAGATTAATTAAAGTTTAATGTATTCTACCTTTGTAGCTTGCAAATGTTATCAGTTACACAGGATGTCATCATCCATTGGCTTCATCATTCTCTTCTCGTTGTTTTATCTGTTGGGTTGAATCTTCCTCCTCAGTTTGAAGCCAGTACAGCAGAATAAACACACAAAAAAAACACAGTTTCCAGCTACAGTCAAACAACATCTAATGAATAGGCAGTATTACACTATAAGGTGCCCTGAAATAAAACAAAGTGATTAGTTAGAGGTGGAAAAAGATCCCCTTCCTATTATTAAATATCTACTGTGATCACACACAAACAAGAAAATCTGTCATTAATTGATCATAATTTTAAAACAGAGCAAAGACAGGTAAGCGTATGTTTTCATTCATTGTATGAGTTTCTCTGAAGCTTATCGTTATATACTACTTGCACATAAGAACGTGGAAACAGACATCTTGAAAAAGTGACTGAACACCTCCTGAAAACTTGCTGACCTGCTGATTTCTCCCTGCAGTGAAGTGTAGGCCCATTTCAGACCTCACTCAGCAGTGATGCTGGATGAGGTCAGAGGTGAAAAAACCTTATCAAGCAGAGAGTGCAGCAAAACTACTTTTCACTCTGTTGTTTCATCAAGCTTAATATGTGAAGGATAATGCAGTTGTCTGCTAGAGTATTTAATTAACTTCATTTAGAACACATTATTATCAGGTACACGGGATGTCTTCATCCATTGGCTTCATCACTGTCTGCTCCTGGTTTTCTTTTTTATGTTGAATCTTCCAACTTAGTTTGAAGTCATTCAGTAGAGTCTTGTTGGTTATCAATGCACCTAGCTGAAAGGAAACAGAAATCACACCTGGTGCTTTACTAATCTAAGTTCATAAAGCATAATATAATTAAAGTATTAATGTGGCATCATGCACTGTTAAAACAAGATTAATTCCATGTGTTACTTTGCTGTTGGAGCACAGTTTGACTTAAAGAATGGGAGTTATCACAATGAATAGCTCTGAGATCTGCTGTGTTCTAGTATCCCCACCACCATTCTATTCAGTAGACCAGAAATAGATTTAGTATGTCGCAATACATATACATGTTGAATGTAGTATGCAAAGTACCAGTAGTTGGTGGTGCTAAAGCTCCAACCAGTTGCAGTACATAAAAAGGAAGGAGATCCATCGAAAGGAAATATACTCGTTCCAAAATCCATTCTTTTTCCTTATTACATAAAATGTTGTGTTACAGATCAAGCCGGAAATCTGATCGGAAGTGTGCTCGCTAAGATCTAAAGACTAATGTGTGATGTCTGAAATCTGAACCTTAATGTGAGAAGTCTTGGACATGTGGACTGATTCCTACGCTTTGATCCTAAAGTCTGATTTTGAGGTATGATGCCTAAAGTTGGCCCAAAATTGTTTCTGGGAGAACCAGAGAATATGGGAGTGAACTTTACCTTCTGAAGGATCTGAGCATTAATAAATGGATCTGAAAGATCAGCAGTATAGTGAATCTTCATCCTCACCATTGTCGTCTTCACTCTTACATCTGGACAGTCAAACAAACACATGATCACAAACCAAGGATAGAGTCATTATTGCAATGCAAGAAAAAAATAAAAATGCATTGAAAAGGTTTATATTTCTTTTCACCTTTATAGCACCAGAAGGAGTGTTCCTTGTTACAGTTCTCTTCAAGCCAACCATGGTCTGAATCCTCAGTTACACAGTGCTGGTTACCGTAATTATTTGGCTGTCCACTAATCCAGTTTCTGAAGGAGCTGTTGGTCTTGTCCGACCACCTCCACGGTACCCGGTACAAACCAATCCACACTTCATGTATAGAGTTAACTGACATCACCTGTGTGTTTTCTTCATCATTTTCAATCATAGCCAGCTCTGTGTGGTGTGTTCTGCAGTACGTCTGGGCATCCTCCCATGTCACTCCATTGGTAATTAGAGTATATGTTTTCTGGCCTGAAGGATTTGCAGCTACAGTGACAGAAAAGTAAAGTTAGTGTCAGAAGAACCATAGCATTGGTTGTGTGAAGATGGTGATGTTTCCAAACACACATTTAGTTTCAAAAGACAGAGTAGATCATGTTAGTCACGTTCATTTTTCCCCATCTGTCGGTCCACAGTACAACAACCTGTTGATTCTTTTCGTGCTCCTTAATTCGTCAAACTAACATCTGTCTTTATTTTTTCTCTCTCTCAGCCGTCAGGTTTGGTCGCATCTCAAAGAGAGAGAAGCAGAGGATGCTGCTGGAGATGCAGAACACCATGAACAACATGATGAGCAACAACAGCCAGCTGCACAGCATGCTGCACGGCCACCAGAGCCCCCCGCTGCCCATGGAGGCCATGACCGGCGACGCCAGCGCCTCGCCGTCCCCTTCCTCCTCCTCCTCCTCATCCTCCTCACCCCTCGTGTTCAACCAACACAGTTTTGTTTCTAGATTGTATGAAAAGTTATTTTTTATTCTATTTTTGTTAAGTAGGCCACGTGGGGTCAGAAGAGAGAGCGAGATATAAGACGTACTGTATTTATAGAAGAGACCGCTTACGCTTGTTGCACACAAACACACGGCAGTACACGTGTGTCAGAGGTTTTTGTTGTTGTTTTTTTACTTTTTATTCTCCAGAGAAAGACGAGTACTTAAATGGCTTTACGACCTTATGACAAAGTAGAATCTGATTAGTCGGGAAGATTTGGATTAGAATGTTGTTGTTGTTGTTGTTGTTGTTGTTCTTTTCCTACAAAAAAGCCATTTAATTCCAAAGTGTATTCTGTGACGAGCGGGTGAATGTGAGAGACGATATGTACTGTACTTTACATACATGTGTGCGTGGTCCAATACTTAAAGACTGCTACGTGTGTGACGAGGAAGGCAAGCTATCAGAAAAAAACACATCGAAGAACGTGTGACGATGACGCTGCTAATGCATGGCTGTACTTAAAGTGGACAAATATTACTCGGATCTTCTCCCCTCGCCTCGGAAAGCATCTGCTCCTCGTCTCGGTGTGTGTATGTATATATATATACATATATACATATGTATATGTATATATATATATAGAGCGTCGTATGTTTAATTTGCATTTTGTTTACGTGTTCATGTGCACGGGAACCGCCCGCATGGTGATTTCCGGGGGGAGTCGATGACGCCATTTACAAAAAGCAAAACACTACATTTGCACAAGATCTGGAGCAGAAAAACGATGTGACACAAAACCCACGAGTAGTGCGACACGGCATCATGTACATGTAATCACAACACGTGTTTCTTTTTGTCATTTTCCCACTTTCTGGATTTTACTTTTTTCTTTTTTTTCTTTTTTAAATCAAACTGTGTTTGCAGCACAGCACTGAATTTTGACACTTGTTTTTGTCATTTTGTTGAAATATCGGTTTCTTTTACTGGCATCAAGGCCATATGTAAATAACTATATAAAAATATATATATGTATAAATATCTGATGAAAATAGAATATAAATATGATATAGTATGAATAAAAAAAAGTGAAGAATACTGTGTGGTCTGTGTGGTTATTGATGTCTAAGTATATGTAATATTAGAAATTATTAAATTCAAATATTAAATCCACTGAGCAGCAGTGATTACTGTTCACCACTAGGTGGAGCTCCATCCCTATGAAAACAAAGTGTTCAGCAGAGCAGCCGATTGTGCTGCTTTCTGTCTCAACTGCAGTTTATATCACATTAGATTTAATTAATCTAACAACTTGTAAAATTTCACAGTATTATTATCAGCAGATTTAGTTTTCTATTGGGCGTTGAATTAATGATAATTTTATTTTAGATTTACGAATATAAGAGTTGTGTGTAAAGTACAATAGGGTTAAAAGCTGTGAAAAGAAGCTTCACGTAAAGCCTATATTAACCCCCCCCCCCAAAAAAAAAGACTGGACAGAATAAATAGAGAAATAAATAAAGCAGAACATTTCAACATTTCAATCAAACTCTTTTCGAAACAGCGGTTACCAAACACTAATAAACACAGGTGTGCGTCATGAGGCGTGTACTCAAAGCGAGTGCAACATACCCAGGCTTTCTCTGGCTGAGCTGGCTAAAAAAGGAGAAACCCACAGTTAAAGAAAATCAGTTCCACAACTGTGGTTATCATCAAAATGTCATACTGTAGTACGTCATCCAAAATTTACCCCCAAAAAATACATTTGATAGTATGTCAAAAAAAAAAGTCAAACAAATGTCATAGTGTGTAGTCAAAAAAGTAAAAAAAATTGTGATAGTAGTATGTCTTTCAAAGTGTCAAAAAAATATTGTCCTATGGTATTTGGTCTGGACTTTTGGTATATGACTTGGCTGAAGAAGTTCATTGTGTTCCCGCCTGCCACACAGGGGTCCTAAGGTCAAACCCCTGATGGGAAGAGAACAAATCTTTAACACAAAATGTTTGTGTGATCAGCAAAGTATATCGATCTATATATTGTCGGAAATGTCAAAAACGTTTAGTAGAAAATTTGATAAGAGTCATGCCATAGTATGTCGTCCAAAATGTTATACACTCATTAATGTCGTCAATAAAAGTCAAAGAAATGTCACTATAGTATGTGGTCCAGAATGTCAGTAAAATGTAATGGTGTTTGATATTTTACAAAAGGCTCATTGTAGTACAGGGTTGAGCGTCCCTGCCTGCCAAAAAGGAGACTGAAGTTCAATCCCCTGATGGGAAGAGAACAAATGTTTAAAAAAAAAATGGGCTTGTGTGATCAATAAAGTATATCTATCTATATATTGCCGGAAATGTCCAAAAAAATTTCGTTGAAAAATTGATAAAGTCATGCTATAGAATGTCATCAAGAAAGTCTAAAAAAAGACACCCCCACAAAAAGTCATACGACAGTATGTCTTCAGAGATGTCCAAAAAATGTCATTCTTTAGTATGTCGTCAAAAAAATGTCATACTTTAGTATTGCTTGAAAAAAACAATGTCTTACAAATGCCGTCCAAAATGTCCAAAAAATGTCACACTTTAGCATTGCTTGAAAAAAAAAATGTCTTACAAATGCCGTCCAAAATGTCCAAAAAATGTCATACTATAGTAGGTTGTCAAAAATGTTCTAAAAATGTCATACAATACTATGTCACCAAAAAAAGGTCATAATATAGTATGTCTTCATAAAAATGAGTTTGGCAAAGGTCGTTCCACCAGAGAGGGCAGCAAAACACGACATCTCTGTCTGAAGTTTAGTTACTCATAAAATGTGCAAGATACTTCATGTAATTCTTCACAAGAGTGTCATATCATCTCGTTCGCTTTATTCATTTTTTTCCTGAGCAAGATTCATTTTGCACAATTTTGAAAAGACAAATATTACAAAGATGAAAAAAAGATACAATACAGTGTACACAAAGTCAAAAAAGTAAATTAGTCTCTTGAAAGCCTCCACCCAGGTAATTTTTAAAGTTCACAAAGTTACAGAAAACACAAAGGATATACGGTACAGAAATATTATGACTACATAAAACTAATGAAAAACAAATAAAAACAAAATGTTTATGACAACAACATCAAAAACAATAAAATCAATAGAAAAGCAAAAAATGTGAGTTTGATGATGGATGACAGTGTGTGTTCATATGTGCATGTGATGTGTATGTTACAGTTACAAAACAGCAGTTACAAGTTTTTTTTTAAGCACATTTTAAAGCATTTTATAGAGAAACAGCTTCTTGCCAAATGGGAAAAGCCAAGTTGGTACCCTGATTATATCATATCTGAGTCAAGTCAGCAATTGAGGTTAAGATAAGTTAAGATGACAACATGTTTTGTTTTACAGTATTATTTACTGGAATTTGATATCAAAAGCATCTATCTACATTAATCATAGTTCCATGTATTCTACCTTTATAGCTTGTAAATCATACCCATCACCCAGGATGTCTTCATCCATTGGCTTCATCATTCTCTTCCCCTTGTTTTCTTTTTTGGGTTGAATCTTCCACCTGAGTTTGAAGTCATTCAGTAGTCTTGTTGGTTATCAATTCACCTAGCTGGAGGAAATAAAAGTGACAGTACTGTTAAAGTCAGAGGTCTCCAACCTGTACCTTGTGAACTACCAGTAGCCCGCGACCCAGTTCTGAGTAGATTGTGGAAGGTTGAAACAACATGCAGTGTATCTCTTCTATAGACTTTTTTCAACGGGTCACCCAGGTATATTGACGGCCGGCCAAGTATCTTCGATCAAATTCAGCGTTTCTTTATTCATTTATTTATAATCTGTCAAGGAGAACGACGCTATCAAGATGATGATTTGAATATCAAAGTCATCTATCTACATTAATCATAGTTTCATGTATTCTATGTTTATAGCTTGTAAATATTACCCATCACACTGGATGTCTTCATCCATTGGTTTCATCATTGTCTGCTACTTGTTTTCTTTTTTGGGTTGATTCTTCCACCTCAGTTTGAAGTCATTCAGTAGAGTCTTGTTGGTTATCAATTCACCGAGCTGAGAGGGAATAAAAATGATAAAAGTGAACACTAACTTCATAAAGCAGAAACTAATTAAAGGAGTAATGTAACATAATGTACAATTAATACGTTGTTTATGTCCTTTTAGTTTTTGCTGTAAACCCAATTCGAACCATTATTATTAAAAGGATATCTCAGAAATGGCTGAATTGAACTTTTTCAAATATAACACAACTACTCACTTGGCATCAAAGCTCAGGATCACTGTAACTTCACATCTTCCTCATTCTTGTGAATGTAATATTTCAGGAATCCTTAAAGGGATTTTTTTTCAAGGTTGGCACAAACATTCATTTAGACTCTAGGATGGACTGATACGATTTTGGGGGTCAAAGGTCAAGGCCGGAGTCACCTCACTGACTTATACTCATGAGCGAAGGTAACTGTGACCTCATTAAACACCCTTGTGACCAAAACTCAATAATTAATACCCTGGTTATGACAACATTTCAATCACATTCCTAACAGGAGGAAATTATTACTATTCTTATTTGTCTATTATTGAGCACCAAAACGAGGAGCAGAAGAGCAGAACAGAAGTCTGATGTCTGATATTGAAGTCCGATATCTGAAACTTGACGACTACAGTATGAAGAGTAAACATGACGCCTGAAACCTTCAAACTGAATCCTATCATCTGATGTGGAAGTCTGGAGGATGGTCCAGAATTGTTTCTGTGCTTTTGCATGAGAGAACCAGAGAATATGGGAGTGAGATTTACCTTCTGTAGGATCTGAGCCTGAATAAATGGATCTGAAAGATCAGCAGTAGAGTGAATCTTCATCCTCACCATTGTCTTCTTCACTCTTACATCTGGACCGTCAAACAAACACATGATCACAAACCAAGGATAGAGTCATTATTGCATTTAAAAAAAAAATGACACAAATGTATTTACAAGGTTTATATTTCTTTTCACCTTTATAGCACCAGAAGGAGTATTCGTTGTTACAGTTGTCATCATTCCAACTATGGTCTGAATTCTCAGTTACACAGTGCTGGTTTCCGTAATTATTTGGCTGTCCACTAATCCAGTTTCTGAAGGAGCTGTTGGTCTTGTCCGACCACCTCCACGGTACCCGGTACAAACCAATCCACACTTCATGTATAGAGTTAACTGACATCACCTGTGTGTTTTCTTCATCATTCTCAATCATAGCCAGGTCTGTGTGGTGTGTTCTGCAGTACGTCTGGGCATCCTCCCATGTCACTCCATTGGTAATTAGAGTATATGTTTTCTGGCCCGAAGAATTTACAGCTGCAACTGAAGAAAAGTAAAGCTGGTGTGAGATGAACCATAGCAGTAGTTGTGTGAAGTTGTTGGTGTTTGAAAACACACATGTGGGTTATCTGGAGGTGAGTGGTTCTGAAATAATGTTTTCACATCAACAACATGCAGATATAGTGAAGTCCGGACAGCCTGATCACCAGTGTGCAGGCATAAAATGTAAACAAAGAGGACTTCTTACTTTGTGTTACTTCCTGTCTTCTTACAATCAGCCATCATCAACTAGATGTTGTATACTTAACTTGAAATTAAGTACAATTTGTCTTTACACTTATTGAAGGTGCTATATACCACTCACTTTAACCAGATCCAAACAGTCTCAAAACTTTCAGCAACAGAGAGCAGTTTCATAAAACACAATATAAACGCAAAATTTGTCTTACCTTGGTAACAAACAAAATATTTAGTGTACTTGCAATTAATATCAGTCCATGTTCCACCGTCATACATTATGACACATACTTCATTTCCACCGTAATTATCTGGCTGTCCTGCAGTCCACTTGTGGTAACCAGTTGTACTTGTTTTACCAGTCCCCGACCATCTCCAGGAGTTTGCATCATTGCCCATAACTCCTCTCCAGGATTTTGGGTCATCTGTCAATCCGATCCATGCATATCCGGTCTCATCACTCGGCCTGTTTAACCTGTTAATGTCATCCATGCTTTCAAAGGTCGCCAGGTCGGCGTGTTTCACTCTGCAGTAATGCTGTGCGTCTGTCCATTTCATCTTTGAGTTGACATGGTGGTATTCACGAAAGTTGTCAGGAGAGCAGGAAGTGAGGCCAAATCCTGGAGGTTGATGATAGAGAGAATATTTAACTGTGAAACATTGAAAATCGTATTCTGAATGGTTCGTCTGAATAATTTTGAAATCCCTTTATTTAATAATGATAACACATTTTTTATTTATTACTTTACTGTTTGAGGTATTTCCAAGTACACAACCCCGTGCAACACTATCATTTGCTGTGTTCATAGTCAAGTACTCTAATGAGTACACTCACGTATAGTACTCTTACATGCCGACAGTGTAGCTTTGTCTCAAATCGCATGTTGATCTGCACTAACTGGAAATGACCGTAACATTTGAATGTAGCAGAAACAGGTTTTGTGCACTCAAAGCTCTTATTGAACAATAATATCAACAACTACCCACATACAGTCAAATCTGATAATCCAAACGTGATTCTTTCCCTTCAGTACTTCATTTTAAGGCTCCTTTTTTCCAGAATGAATTTACATCATTTCAAACATCTACATTTTAGGATTATGTGCTTTTACTTAATGTGGAGATTTTTTTTCTTTTGGATAACTTCATTTCTTTGACAGTTTGGTGTGAAAAAAAAAACTCATTTCACAAGTCAATTGTGTCCCGTTTTTTATTCTACAATTCTTTGTTTAGAAAAATGTGCTGTTGCATAATTCTGAGGAATTTTTTAACTTGATATGTTAAATGATTTTGGTGACAGGAAACTGAAAAACACTAAAGTTATTGAATTCTTTTCCAATTAACGAATTCTGTAAAGTGTGCAAAATCCTATTTTTTTAAAAGATATGTCTACTTTTACCATATATCATCAGGATACTCATCCTTTACTGCATGTTGTTTTTTACTTGACAGTATGTTCACAATTATACTCTCAAATTAATTAAGTGACTACCTGGTACGTGATTAGGAACACAGCAAATGTCTCCTTGGAGAGATTTTTTGAAAATGAGAGCCACTATCCCAGTTTTAAAACGATATTACGCCTCCCTTTCTTCAAGGCTACCTCTCCTTCTCTGTTCCAGTGTGGCCAGACAAGATTTTCTAATCATGTATGACAAAGTAGTTCTAAAACACCATAATTTGGTCCTTAGACCATGGCTGGATTAACATAAGGAACCTTTGGGCAAAAATGTTTTACTGACCTCCCACTTGCAACCATCTGAATATATACCCGACTGCCTCCAAGTTCCCACTGTGACCTGCTAACAGACTTCCCAAGCTATAAAAATACTTAATATGTTGTAGTTTGTGGTAATTAAAATAAACAAAACTTTAAGTGAGAATATGTTTACAAACAATGTCACACGCCGTATCTCAACGACTCTGGTATGGATGTGATGATTTTTTTTTTTTTTTCTAAACTGAAGACATTTAAATGTGAGCTGGTTAAGGGTTTCTGAAGGCATATGCTTTGTATCTATAATTAATGCTCCCAAGGTTATAAATCGGGATTCAATTATGAAAGAGGGTAATGGAAAGTATTTGGTTGAGTTCACTGCACTTCTGTAAATTAACTTTCTCCTCCGGGCCGGTCTTTCTCAGCTCTATAATTAAAAGGAAGACTCTGAACTATATGATTTCTATAAACCAACAACCATAACCATAAAGTTTTGTGAAGGAACTTTGGCTCTTACCCAAGAAGAGAAAAGTCAAATGCACTGATGACGTCACTGAAAACTAAAAGAAAGAACAACAGAACAACACATTTACCTGGACAGCAGCCATTCAATCAAAATCCACCTTAAAACTAATACATACATGCAAGACTACATTTTGATTTCACCTGATCAAGGTTGTAAACTTTTTCTATTATTCAAGAAGTTTCTGAGGTGATATGAGTTTGAAATTGAAGTAGTTGTTTTTTGTAGTTATTGAAATTAAACTATCAAAATTCCTTTGTGAGGTTGAATGTTCACGCCAGAAAACTGGAGGTTTGCCAAAAGTTTGAATTACACAACTTCAAACTAAAATAAATGTCTATGAAAATTTGAGATTTGGTAAATTAATATCAATGAAATATATTAAACTTTGGATGTATTTGCTTGATAATATAAATGATGGTATATTTATTGTAACAGTAGGTAAAACAGGTCAGTTCCATTGCTGCTGCTACTACTATTAGTGCAAAAATTATGACTGCATTTCTATGACTAACAGAAATAATAACAATAATGATGATTTTAAAAGCAAGAAGATAACAGTTAAACCAATGCTAATAGAAGATATACTTACATGTATAAAGTTTGTCATTTTAACTGATAGCAGTGGCAAATCAGGCGAAGTTGGAGTCAGTCGTGTCGACGCAAACTGTCTGCTGATCTCAAAAGTTTCCAGCTTGACACTGCAGCATTTTTGCATGACTATATTTAAATATACAAATAGCCATTTTTATGAAGGTAAGATGAGATGTTCCTCCGTCCATGTTTACCATTACCAACAAGCATTAAATCCTGAGCTACATACATTATAATTCCTGGATACAGGTAAAAAAAAAAAAAAAATCACTCATGCAGCCGTCATCTGTGTATTTTCCTTTGAACTCCACTCTGCAAACGAGCTCAATATAACATTAAATGTACATCAGCTAACATTACAGGAAAATGATGCAATTCTGCATCATGTCAAATTATGTTAGAGGTTTTCACCTCCAGCAAAATGTAGCAGAGTAGCACCTGTATTTGTGTTCATCAAAATACTTAACAAGTCTGCCACACCTTCTTGCATCTTGTGCGCACCTGTGTTGTGCAAAAGGAGATTAAAATAGGGCCCAACTAATTTGCCCAAAACCTTTTGTACAAAGATGCCTAAAGGTGTCCTGAAAAGACAGTTGAAGCATTTTAAAGGTAACAATCAAAAATATGTATTCACAGAAAGCTTCTAACAGCAGCATTGTGCAGCTGAGAATTCAGACCACAGCCAGTGTGCTAGTAACTCAATGTCACGTGTAATAAACTATAAATAAATACCAGAATTAAATACAGTTTAGTATACCCCATTACTTCACTCTGATAATAAGAAAATAATGATCCTAACACACGTCAGGCACTACGAGATTTAGTAAAAACAGGGAGCAAGTGAAGATGACAACGTGTTTTGTTTTACAAAACAAATTCATTTGGTTAACAAAGTCTTCTACCTACGTTAAAAATGACGATATCAAGATGATGATTTGAATATAAAAGTCTTCTAGCTACATTACTAATAATGTCATGTATTCCACCTTTTTAGCTTGTAAATATTATCAGTTACAAGAGATGTCTTCATCCATTGGCTTCATCTCGGTCTGCTCCTTGTTTTCTGTTTGGGGTTGAAACGTCCACCTCAGTTTGAAGTCGTTCAGTAAACCCTTGTTGGTTAGCACTGCACTGAGCTGAGAAGGAATAAAAGTGACAGTAGTGTTTTGGGGAATCTAACTTCATGAAGCATAAAATAATTAGTGTTAATGGAACATAACGTACAATTAAAATGTTATTAATTTCATGTTATTTTTGCTGATGGAGCACAGATTCACTTGAGGACTGGGAGTTATCAGAGTACATAGTCAAGGCTCTTTTTGATCAATTTGTTTAATGTTAATGTAGTACACATTTGTCTGAGGTCACGTGATACCTGCCCTCAGTAACTTCAATCTGATTCTTCAGCTCTGACATCTCAGATCTGATACTTTTGGTCAGAAGCCTGAAGCCCGATTCGGTAATCTGACACTTGAAACTTAAAGACTCTTGTCTGACGTCTGAAATTGAACCCTTGTCGCTCTGATACCTGAGGTGTAAACGTGAAGTCTGAGGCCTGTGGAACCAGAGAATATTGTAATGAGCTTCACCTGCTTTAGGATCTGAGCTTTAGTAGCTGGATCTGAAAGGTCAGCAGTAGAGTGAATCTTCATCCTCACCATGGTCGTCTTCACTCTTAGATCTGGACGGTCAAACACGTGACCACAAACCAAGGAAAGAGTCATTATTGTATTGCAAAGGAAAACGAGAGAAATGTATCTATAAGGTTTATATTTCTTTTCATCTTTGTAGCACCAGAAGGAGTGTTCCTTGTTACAGTTCTCTTCAAGCCAACCATGGTCTGAATTCTCAGTTACACAGTGCTGGTTACCGAAATTATTTGGCTGTCCACTAATCCAGTTTGTGAAGGAGCTGTTGGTCTTGTCCGACCACCTCCACGGTACCCGGTACAAACCAATCCACACTTCATGTATAGAGTTAACTGACATCACCTGTGTGTTTTCTTCATCATTTTCAATCATAGCCAGCTCTGTGTGGTGTGTTCTGCAGTACGTCTGGGCATCCTCCCATGTCACTACATTGGTAATTAGAGTATATGTTTTCTGGCCTGAAGGATTTGCAGCTACAGTGACAGAAAAGTAAAGTTAGTGTCAGAAGAACCATAGCATTGATTGTGTGAAGATGGTGATGTTTCCAAACACACATTTAGTTTCAGAAGACAGAGTAGATCATGTTAGTCACGTTCATTTTTTCCCCATCTGTCGGTCCACAGTACAACAACCTGTTGATTCTTTTCGTGCTCCTTAATTCGTCAAACTAACATCTGTCTTTATTTTTTCTCTCTGTCAGCCGTCAGGTTTGGTCGCATCTCAAAGAGAGAGAAGCAGAGGATGCTGCTGGAGATGCAGAACGCCATGAACAACATGATGAGCAACAACAGCCAGCTGCACAGCATGCTGCACGGCCACCAGAGCCCCCCCCTGCCCATGGAGGCCATGACCGGCGACGCCAGCGCCTCGCCGTCCTCTTCCTCCTC
>NW_027185421.1:35000-60000 GCF_022577435.1 Embiotoca jacksoni | reverse complement strand
CCCAGGTAATTTTTAAAGTTCACAAAGTTACAGAAAACACAAAGGATATACAGTACAGAAATAGTATGACTACATTAAACTAATGAAAAACAAATAAAAACAAAATGTTGATGACAACAACATCAAAAACAATAATATTAATAGAAAAGCAAAAAACGTGAATTTGATGATGGATGAGAGTGTATGTTCATATGTGCATGTGATGTGTATGTTACAGTAACAAAACAGCAGTGTTCCTTGTTACAGTTCTCATCAAGCCAACCATGGTCTGAATTCTCAGTTACACAGTGCTGGTTACCGTAATTATTTGGCTGTCCACTAATCCAGTTTCTGAAGGAGCTGTTGGTCAGGAGCGAGATATAAGACGTACTGTATTTATAGAAGAGACCGCTTACGCTTGTTGCACACAAACACACGGCAGTACACGTGTGTCAGAGTTTTTTGTTGTTGTTTTTTTACTTTCTATTCTCCAGAGAAAGACGAGTACTTAAATGGCTTTACGACCTTATGACAAAGTAGAATCTGATTAGTCGGGAAGATTTTGATTAGAATGTTGTTGTTGTTGTTGTTGTTGTTTTCCTGCAAAAAAGCCATTTAATTCCAAAGTGTATTCTGTGACGAGCGGGTGAATGTGAGAGACGATATGTACTGTACTTTACATACATGTGTGCGTGGTCCAATACTTAAAGACTGCTACGTGTGTGACGAGGAAGGCAAGCTATCAGAAAAAAACGTATCGAAGAACGTGTGACGATGACGCTGCTAATGCATGGCTGTACTTAAAGTGGACAAATATTACTCGGATCTTCTCCCCTCGCCTCGGAAAGCATCTGCTCCTCGTCTCAGTGTGTGTATATATATATATATATATATATATATATATATATATATATATATATATATATATATATAGAGCGTCGTATGTTTAATTTCATTTTTTTTACGTGTTCATGTGCACGGGAACCTCCCGCATGGTGATTTCCGGGGGGAGTCGATGACGCCATTTACAAAAAGCAAAACACTACATTTGCACAAGATCTGGAGCAGAAAAACGATGTGACACAAAACCCACGAGTAGTGCGACACGGCATCATGTACATGTAATCACAACACGTGTTTCTTTTTGTCATTTTCCCACTTTCTGGATTTTACTTTTTTCTTTTTTTTCTTTTTTTAAATCAAACAGTGTTTGCAGCACAGCACTGAATTTTGACACTTGTTTTTGTCATTTTGTTGAAATATCGGTTTCTTTTACTGGCATCAAGGCCATATGTAAATAACTATATAAATATATATATATATATATATGTATATATATGTATATATATGTATAAATATCTGATGAAAATAGAATATAAATATGATATAGTATGAATGAAAAAAAGTGAAGAATACTGTGTGGTCTGTGTAGTTATTGATGTCTAAGTATATTTAATATTATAAATGATTAAATTCAAATATTAAATCCACTGAGCAGCAGTGATTACTGTTCACCATTAGGTGGCGCTCCATCCCTATGAAAACCAAGTGTTCAGCAGAACAGCATATTGTGCTGCTTTCTGTCTCAACTGCAGTTTATATCACATTAGATTTAATTAATCTAACAACTTGTAAAATTTCACAGTATTATTATCAGCAGATTTAGTTTTCTATTGGGCGGTGAATTAATGGTAATTTTATTTTAGATTTACGAATATAAGAGTTGTGTGTAAAGTACAATAGGGTTAAAAGCTGTGAAAAGAAGCTTCACGTAAAGCCTATATTAAACCCCCCCAAAAAAGACTGGACAGAATAAATAGAGAAATAAATAAAGCAGAACATTTCAACATTTCTACATTTCAACCAAACTCTTTTCAAAACAGCTGTTACCAAACACTAATAAACACAGGTGTGCGTCATGAGGCGTGTACTCAAAGCGAGTGCAACATACCCAGGCTTTCTCTGGCTGAGCTGGCTAAAAAAGGAGAAACCCACAGTTAAAGAAAATCAGTTCCACAACTGTGGTTATCATCAAAATGTCATACTGTAGTACGTCATCCAAAATTTACCCCCCCAAAAAATACATTTGATAGTATGTCAAAAAAAAAAGTCAAACAAATGTCATAGTGTGTAGTCAAAAAAGTAAAACAATTTGTCATAGTAGTATGTCTTTCAAAGTGTCAAAAAAATATTGTCCTATTGTATTTGGTCTGGACTTTTCGTATATGACTTGGCTGAAGAAGTTCATTGTGTTCCCGCCTGCCACACAGGGGTCCTAAGGTCAAACCCCTGATGGGAAGAGAACAAATCTTTAACACAAAATGTTTGTGTGATCAGCAAAGTATATCGATCTATATATTGTCGGAAATGTCATAAAACGTTTAGTAGAAAATTTTGATAAGAGTCATGCCATAGTATGTTGTCCAAAATGTTATACACTCATTAATGTCGTCAATAAAAGTCAAAGAAATGTCACTATAGTATGTGGTCCAGAATGTCAGTAAAATGTAATGGTGTTTGATATTTTACAAAAGGCTCATTGTAGTACAGGGTTGAGCGTCCCTGCCTTCCAAAAAGGAGACCGAAGTTCAATCCCCTGATGGGAAGAGAACAAATGTTTAAAAAAAAATGGGCTTGTGTGATCAATAAAGTATATCTATCTATATATTGCCGGAAATGTCCAAAAAAATGTCGTTGAAAAGTTGATAAAAAAGTCATGCTATAGAATGTCATCAAGAAAGTCTAAAAAAAGACACCCCCCAAAAAAGTCATATGACAGTATGTCTTCAGGGATGTCCAAAAAATGTCATTCTTTAGTATGTCGTCAAAAAAATGTTATACTTTAGTATTGCTTTAAAAAAAATGTCTTACAAATACCGTCCAAAATGTCCAAAAAGTGTCATCTATAGTAGGTTGTCAAAAATGTTCTAAAAATGTCATACAATACTATGTCAACAAAAAAAGGTCATAATATAGTATGTCTTCATAAAAATGAGTTTGGCAAAGGTCGTCCCACCAGAGAGGGCAGCAAAACACGACATCTCTGTCTGAAGTTTAGTTACTGATCAAATGTGCAAGATACTTCATGTAATTATTCACAAGAGTGCCATATCATCTAGTTCACTTTATTCATTTTTTCCTGAGCAAGATTCATTTTGCACAATTTTGAAAAGACAAATATTACAAAGATGAAAAAAAGATACCATACAGAGCAGAGAAAGGCAAAAAAGTAAATGAGCCTCTTGAAAGCCTCCACCCAGGTAATTTTTAGTTCACAAAGTAACAGAAAACACAAAGGATATACAGTACAGAAATATTATGACTACATAAAACTAATGAAAATCAAATAAAAACAAAATGTTTACGACAACAATATCAAAAACAATAATATTAATAGAAAAGCAAAACAAAAACATGAGTTTGATGATGGATGAGAGTGTATGTTCATATGTGCATGTGATGTGTATGTTACAGTTACAAAACAGCAGTTAAAAGTTTTTTTTTAATCACATTTTAAAGCATTTCATAAAGAAACAACTTCTTACCAAATGGGAAAAGCCAAGTTGGTACCCTGATTATATCATATCTGAGTCAAGCCAGCAAATGAGGTTAAGATAAGTTAAGATGACAACATGTTTTGTTTTACAGTATTATTTACTGGAACTGGATATCCAAAGCATCTATCTACATTAATCATAGTTCCATGTATTCTACCTTTATAGCTTGTAAATTATACCCATCACCCAGGATGTCTTCATCCATTGGCTTCATCATTCTCTTCCCCTTGTTTTCTTTTTTGGGTTGAATCTTCCACCTCAGTTTGAAGTCATTCAGTAGAGTCTTGTTGGTTATCACTGCACCTAGCTGGAGGAAATAAAAGTGACAGTACTGTTAAAGTCAGAGGTCTCCAACCTGTACCTTGTGAACTACCAGTAGCCCACGACTCAGTTCTGAGTAGATTGTGGAAGGTTGAAACAACATGCAGTGTATCTCTTCTATAGACTTTCTTGAACGGGTCACCCAGGTATATTGACGGCCGGCCAAGTATCTTCGATCAAATTCAGCGTTTCTTTATTCATTTATTTATAATCTGTCAGGGAGAACGACGCTATCAAGATGATGATTTGAATATCAAAGTCATCTATCTACATTAATCATAGTTTCATGTATTCTACGTTTATAGCTTGTAAATATTACCCATCACACGGGATGTCTTCATCCATTGGCTTCATCATTGTCTGCTCCTTGTTTTCTTTTTTGGGTTGAATATTCCACCTCAGTTTGAAGTCATTCAGTAGAGTCTTGTTGGTTATCAATTCACCGAGCTGAGAGGGAATAAAAATGATAAAAGTGAACTCTAACTTCATGAAGCAGAAACTAATTAAAGGAGTAATGTAACATAATGTACAATTAATACATTGTTTATGTCCTTTTAGTTTTTGCTGTAAACCCAATTCGAGCCATTATCATTAAAAGGATATCTCAGAAACGGCTGAATTGAACTTTTTCATATATAGCACAATTACTCACTTGGCATCAAAGCTCAGGATCACTGTAACTTCACATCTTCCTCATTCTTGTGAATGTAATATTTCAGGAATCCTTAAAGGGCTTTTTTAAAGGTTGGCAAAAACATTCACTTAGACTTTAGGATGAACTGATACGATTTTGGGGGTCATAGGTCAAGGCCGGAGTCACCTCACTGACTCATACTCATCAGCGAAGGTAACTGTGACCTCATTAAACACCTTTGTGACCAAAACTCAATAATTCATACCCTGGTTATGACAACATTTCAATCAAATTCCTAATAGGAGGAAATTATTACTATTCTCATGTGTGTATTATTGAGCACCAAAACAAGGAGCAGAAGAGCAGAACAGAAGTCTGATGTCTGATATTGAAGTCCGATATCTGAAACTTGACGACTACAGTATGAAGTGTAAACATGACGCCTGAAACCTTCACACTGAATCCTATCATCTGATGTGGAAGTCTGGAGGATGGTCCAGAATTGTTTCTGTGCTTTTGCATGAGAGAACCAGAGAATATGGGAGTGAGATTTACCTTCTGTAGGATCTGAGCCTGAATAAATGGATCTGAAAGATCAGCAGTAGAGTGCATCTTCATCCTCACCATTGTCTTCTTCACTCTTAGATCTGGACAGTCAAACAAACACATGATCACAAACCAAGGATAGAGTAACTATTGCATTTAAAAAAAAAAAAATGAGAGAAATGTATTTCCAAGGTTTATATTTCTTTTCACCTTTATAGCACCAGAAGGAGTATTCCTTGTTACAGTTGTCATCATTCCAACTATGGTCTGAATTCTCAGCTGCACAGGACTCTAAACCACCATAGTTATTTGGCTCTCCACTCTTCCAGTTTCTGAAGGAGCTGTTGGTCTTGTCCGACCACCTCCACGGTACCCGGTACAAACCAATCCACACTTCATTTGTTGACATAAGTGACATCACCTGTGTGTTTTCCTGATCATTCTCAATCATAGCCAGCTCTGTGTGGTGTGTTCTGCAGTACGTCTGGGCATCCTCCCATGTCACTCCATTGGTAATTAGAGTATATGTTTTCTGGCCCGAAAAATTTACAGCTGCAACAGAAGAAAAGTAAAGCTAGTGTGAGATGAACCATAGCAGTAGTTGTGTGAAGTTGTTGGTGTTTGAAAACATACATTTGGGTTATCTGGAGATGAGTGGTTATGAAATAATGTTTTCACATTAATAGAACATACAGACGTACTTAAGTACATACAGCCTGATCACCAGTGTGCATCCATAAAAAGTAAACAAAGAGGACTTTTGACAGTGTTACTTCTTGTCTTTATAGAATCAGCAATAATCAACTAGATGTTTAGTTGGTGGCTACAATCATCTGTAAACAACATCTCACCTTACTGTAGTCATGTTGAAATTAAGTATAATGTCTCATTGCACTGTGATATCATTGAAGGTGTTATATACCACTCACTTTGACCAGATCCAAACAGTCTCGAAACTTTCAGCAACAGAGAGCAGTTTCATAAAACACAATATAAATGCTAAATTTTTCTTACCTTGGTAACAAACAAAATATCTTGTTGTCTTGCAATTAATATCACTCCATGTTCCATCGCTAAACATTTTGACACATGCTTCATTTCCATCATAATTATCTGGCTCTCCTGGACTCCACTTGTGGTAACCAGTTGTACTTGTTTTACCAGTCCCCGACCATCTCCAGGAGTTTGCATCATTGCCCATAACTCCTTTCCAGCATTTTGGGTCATCAGTCAGTCCGATCCATGCAGATCCGGTCTCATCACTAGGCCTGTTTAACCTGTTAATGTCATCCATGCTTTCAAAGGTCGCCAGGTCGGTGTGTTTCACTCTGCAGTAAAGCTGTGCATCGTTCCAGTTCATTTTTGAGTTGACATGGTGGTATTCACGAAAGTTGTCAAGAGAGCAGGAAGTGAGGCCAAATCCTGGAGGTTGATGATAGAGAACATATTTAACTGCGAAACATTGATTTTGTATTCTGAATGGTTCGTCTGAATCATTTTTAAATCCTGTTCATTTAATAATACTAATAAGTTCATGATCTATTACTTTACTGTTTGAGGTATTTCCAAGTACACAACCCCGTGCAACATCATCATTTGCTGTGTTCTAAGTCATGGTCTCCAATGAGTACACTCTTTAAAATATATATTTTAATAAATTAAATATTTTTTTAACAAATCACTTTTTTTGCTTGTCTTCAGTGTTGCACTTTGTAGACGGTCTGTACACTCGCCTCACAGCCAGCTGTACATACAGACGAGTTTTATCTATTCAGCTCCGAGGGTGGCTGTTTTGTTTTATTTGGAAAGTTTAAAATTGCTGATTTATTACATATACGGAGGTTGTGTCTCCTCGTTCTCCTTCCAGATGAGTGTATTTGCTGTAATTTTACTATGTGCCACTCACGAGAAGCTCCACGACAGTTTTTGCTTCGGTGTTTAAGAATCCTGAAAACGTGATCACTCGTTGATAGAATTGTTTTGCTCTCATTTTCAGCTCAGTGCAAAGTTTAGATACATATTCATCTTTTTGTGAAACGTCCGTTGTGCAAAATAATATGATGTTAGCTTTTAAAGAGACCAGACGGAGAAATCACCTCCTCTCCTCAAAATCCTCAAAAAAAGACCTTTGCAGCAGCGGCGGTCCTATTTTAACAGCGGTGCACCGCCGCTACTAAATGGAAATATTGTAAACATTGTTTCTGACCAACAGCAGCATTGTGGTGAAAATCAGCCCTTTTTGTGGTTTTCCACAACAGCTACAGCTACAAGTAGTAGCAGCTACAATGTTAGTTTTTAAAGAGGTGAGACGGATGCGTCATCTCACCTCACACTATATATTTCTGGACCGTTCAAGTACACCATCAGGATACTCATCGTTTACTGCATGTTTTATATATCTGAAAGTTTGAACACACGTATGCATTCAAAATACTGAAGTGACTACCTGTAATGTGACTAAGAAAACAGCAGATGTCTCCTTGGAGAGATGCTCTGAAAATATTAGCCACTATACAATTTTTAAAATGATATTACGCCTCCCTTTCTTCATGATGGGAACCTTTCCTTAACTGTTCCAGTGTGGCTGTACATGGTTTTTTTAATCATGTATTACAAAGTAGTTCTAAAACACCATATTTTTGTCCTTAGACCATGGCTGGATTAACATGATAAAAAGACTTTACTATCGTCTGTATATATACTAGACTGCCACCAATTTCCCACTGTGAACTGCTAACAGAACTCCGAAGCCATAACCAAACGTAACATGTAGTAGTTTGTGGTCATTTGAATAAACAAAACTTCAAGTGAGAATATGTTCACAGACAACTTTCACACATATCTCTACGAGTCTGGTATGGATGTGATGACAAAATGTTTTTCTAAACTGAAGACGCTTTTAAATGTGAGCTGGTTAAGGGTTTCTGTACGCATATGCTTTGTATCTATAATTAATGCTCCCAAGGTTTTAAATCAGCACTAAATTATGAATGAGGTTAATGGTTAGACTTTGGTTGAGTTCACTGCACTTCTGTAAATTAACTTTCTCCTCCGGGCCGGTCTTTCTCAGCTCTATAATTCAAAGGAAGACTCTGAACTATATGATTTCTACAAACCAACAACCATCACCATAAAGTTTTGTGAAGGAACTTTGACTCTTACCCAAGAAGACAAAAGTCAAATGCACTGATGACGTCACTGAAAACTAAAAGAAAGAACAACAGAACAACACATTTACCTGGACAGCAGCCATTCAATCAAAATCCACCTTAAAACTAATACATACATGCAAGACTACATTTTGAATTCACTTGATCATGGTTGTAAACTTTTTCTAGTATTCATGAAGTTTCTGAGGTGATATGAGTTTGAAATTAAAGTAATTGATTTTTGAAGTTATTGAAATTCAAGTTTCAAAATTCCTTTATGAGATTGAATGTTCACGCCAGAAAACTGGAGGTTTGCCAAAAGGTTGAATTACACAACTTCAAACTAAAATAAATGTCGATGAAAATTTGAGATTTGGTAAATTAATATGAATGAAATATATTGAACTTTGGATGTATTTGCTTGATAATATAAATGATGGTATATTTATTGTAACAGTAGGTAAAACAGGTCAGTTCCATTGCTGCTGCTACTACTATTAGTGCAAAAATTATGACTGCATTTCTATGACTAACAGAAATAATAACAATAATGATGATTTTAAAAGCAAGAAGATAACAGTTAAACCAATGCTAATAGAAGATATACTTACATGTATAAAGTTTGTCATTTTAACTGATGGCAGTGGCAAATCAGGCGAAGTTGCAGTCAGTCGTGTCGACGCAAACTGTCTGCTCATCTCAAAAGTTTCCAGCTTGAAACTGCAGCATTTTTGCATGACTATATTTGAATATCCAAATAGCTAATTTGATAAAAGGTGAGAAGAGATTTTTTTTCTCCAATGTTTACCATCACCAACAAACATGAAATAGTTACTTTATTAATCACAGTAGGGTAAATGTTTTCGCTACAGCAGCATGATAGGTACAGGAAAGCAATAAAACAACAGAGTAAAAATATAAAGTATAAAAAATGCACAATATATACAATAACATAGAATAATTAAATGAAATTAAAACTAACTAAACAATAGTGCAAGGATCTAAACAAACAACAAAGAAGAAAACAAACAACCAACGGCGTTATTGTTGTGAGATTGATTTGGCCAGAGGTGAGTTATTGTACAGTCTTATTGCAGTGGGCAGGAATGATCTCCTGTATCAGGAATGATGTCCTGTATCAGGAATGATGTCCTGTATCAGGAATGATCTCCTGTATCAGGAATGATTTCATTTATCAGGAATGATCTCCTGTATCAGGAATGATCTCCTGTATCAGGAATGATCTCCTGTATCAGGAATGATCTCCTGTATCAGGAATGATCTCCTGTATCTGTCCTTGTGACATCGGAGCTGAAGGAGTTTATTGGAGAAAGTGCTCCGCTGTCCCTGCAGCAGATGGTGAAGAGGCTGGTCCAGATTATTCAATATGGATAATAATTTCTTCAGTATCCTCCTCTCCACCACCTTTTCCAGGCTGCCCAGTTTCCCGAGCTACATACAAAATCATTTCTTGTCAGTGATACACCAGAAAAAGATCTGTGTATTTTCATTTGAACTCCACTCGGCAAACGAGCTCAATATAACATTAAATGTACATCAGCTAACATGACATGAAAATGATGCAATTCTAAACTATGTAAAATTATGTTCGGGGTTTGCTCATCGTTTACTGCAAATCTTTTTATACTTGACAATATGAACACACTTATGCACTCAAATTACTTAAGTGACTATCTGTAATGCGATTTGGAACACAGAAGATGTCTCCTTGGAGAGATTTTCTGAAAATATGAGCGACTATCCCAGTTTTAAAATGATATTGTACCTCCCTTTCTTTCAAATCAGCCAAAGCTGGAGTCGCTCTTTTCAACATAAAAATTCTGCTGATCTCAAAAGGTTCCAGCTTGACACTGCAGCGTATTTGCATGACTATATTTGAATATTCAAATTGACAATCTGATAATGGTAAGATGACATGTTTCCCGTCCATGTTTACCATTACCAACAAACATTAAATCCTGAGCTACATACATTATAATTCCTGGATACAGGTTAAAAAAAATAAAAAAAAGATCACTCGTGCAGCCGTCATCTGTGTATTTTCATTTGAACTCCACTCTGCAAACGAGCTCAATATAACATCAAATGTACATCAGCTAACATTACAGGAAAATGATGCAATTCTACACCATGTCAAATGATGTTAGAGGTTTGCACCTCCAGCAAAATGTAGCAGAGTAGCACCTGTATTTGTGTTCATCAAAATACTTAAGAAGTCTGCCACACCTTCTTGCATCTTGTGCGCACCTGTGTTGCGCAAAAGGAGATTAAAATAGGGCCCAACTAATTGGCCCAAAACCTTTTGTACAAAGATGCCTCAAGGTGTCCTGAAAAGACAGTTGAAGCATTTTAAAGGTAACAATCAAAAATATGTATTCACAGAAAGCTTCTAACAGCAGCATTGTGCAGCTGAGAATTCAGACCACAGCCAGTGTGCTAGTAACTCAATGTCACGTGTAATAAACTAGAAATAAATACCAGAATTAAATACAGTTTAGTATACCCCATTACTTCACTCTGATAATAAGAAAATAATGATCCTAACACATGTCAGGCACTACGAGATTTAGTAAAAATAGGGAGCAAGTGAAGATGACAACGTGTTTTGTTTTACAAAACAAACTCATTTGGTTAACAAAGTCTTCTACCGACGTCAAAAATGACGATATCAAGATGATGATTTGAATATAAAAGACTTCCAGCTACATTACTAATAATTTCATGTATTACACCTTTTTAGCTTGTAAATATTATCAGTTACAAGAGATGTCTTCATCCATTGGCTTCATCTCGGTCTGCTCCTTGTTTTCTGTTTGGGGTTGAAACGTCCACCTCAGTTTGAAGTCGTTCAGTAAACCCTTGTTGGTTAGCACTGCACTGAGCTGAGAAGGAATAAAAGTGACAGTAGTGTTTTGGGGAATCTAACTTCTTGAAGCATAAAATAATTAGTGTTAATGGAACATAACGTACAATTAAAATGTTATTAATTTGATGTTATTTTTGCTGATGGAGCACAGATTCACTTGAGGACTGGGAGTTACCAGAGTAAATAGTCAAGGCTCTTTTTGATCATTTTGTTTAATGTTAATGTAGTGCACATTTGTCTGAGGTCACGTGATACCTGCCCTCATTAACTTCAACCTGATTCTTCAGCTCTGACATCTCAGATCTGATACTTTTGGTCAGAAGCCTGAAGCCCGATTCGGTAATCTGACACTTGAAACTTAAAGACTCTTGTCTGACGTCTGAAATCGAACCCTTGTCGCTCTGATACCTGAGGTGTAAACGTGAAGTCTGAGGCCTGTGGAACCAGAGAATATTGTAATGACCTTTACCTGCTTTAGGATCTGAGCTTTAGTAGCTGGATCTGAAAGGTCAGCAGAAGAGTGAATCTTCATCCTCAACATGGTCGTCTTCACTCTTAGATCTGGACGGTCAAACACGTGACCACAAACCAAGGAAAGAGTCATTATTGCATTGCAAAAGAAAATGAGAGAAATGTATCTATAAGGTTTATATTTCTTTTCATCTTTATAGCACCAGAAGGAGTGTTCCTTGTTACAGTTCTCTTCAAGCCAACCATGGTCTGAATTTTCAGTTACACAGTGCTGGTTTCCGTAATTATTTGGCTGTCCACTAATCCAGTTTCTGAAGGAGCTGTTGGTCTTGTCCGACCACCTCCACGGTACCTGGTACAAACCAATCCACACTTCATGTATAGAGTTAACTGACATCACCTGTGTGTTTTCTTCATCATTTTCAATCATAGCCAGCTCTGTGTGGTGTGTTCTGCAGTACGTCTGGGCATCCTCCCATGTCACTACATTGGTAATTAGAGTATATGTTTTCTGGCCTGAAGGATTTGCAGCTACAGTGACAGAAAAGTAAAGTTAGTGTCAGAAGAACCATAGCATTGGTTGTGTGACGATGGTGATGTTTCCAAACACACATTTAGTTTCAGAAGACAGAGTAGATCATGTTAGTCACGTTCATTTTTTCCCCATCTGTCGGTCCACAGTACAACAACCTGTTGATTCTTTTCGTGCTCCTTAATTCGTCAAACTAACATCTGTCATTTTTTTTTTCTCTCTCTCAGCCGTCAGGTTTGGTCGCATCCCAAAGAGAGAGAAGCAGAGGATGCTGCTGGAGATGCAGAACACCATGAACAACATGATGAGCAACAACAGCCAGCTGCACAGCATGCTGCACGGCCACCAGAGCCCCCCGCTGCCCATGGAGGCCATGACCGGCGACGCCAGCGCCTCGCCGTCCTCCTCCTCCTCCTCCTCCTCCTCCTCCTCCGCCGCTTCCGAGTCTCCGTCCTGCTCCAACCCCTCCTCCACGCAGTGCGCCCAGGACTCTGAGTCGGTGGTTTCCATGGACACCAACTCCAGCTCGGCGTCGTCCTGCGGGTCGGACAGCGGCGAGGACGAGGCGGTCGTGGCGGTGAGCAAGCAGCACCAAGGCGCCTTCGCGTTCGGCCAGCAGAGGTCGGCGCGCCGGGGCCAGGCCACGCCCTCGCCGGTCGCCCCGGAGACGGGTGCCGAAGGCCGCACGGAGGAGGAGCAGCGGCAGGAGAGCTGGAACTGCTGGAACAACAACAACGCGGCGGCGGGCGGCTACCGGCACAAAGTTTACAGCGGTGGCCAGCACGTCACCAACTCTGCTTACAGGGAGGACAGAGGAGTCTACCAGCAGCAGCAGCTCAGCAGCGCCCCCAGCTGTGAACCGTCAGAAGACAGCCAAAGACAGCATGACTTCAATACACAAACTGCCTCATGTGGTTACCGTGGACCAACCGGCTGCGTGAGCAGCAGAGCACACCTGGTGAGTCGTTGGTTTCTTCGTCTCGCAGCAGAACACCAGACCGCTTTCCGATTACCTTGAAATGAACTCTCAGGTCCTCCGTGTTCTCCAGGTCTGCCCGATGAACACTTCACCTTACGTGGACCCCCGCAAGCCCAGCCAGGAGATCTGGGAGGAGTTCTCCATGAGCTTCACCCCCGCCGTGCGGGAGGTGGTCGAGTTCGCCAAGAGGATCCCGGGCTTCCGCGACCTCCCCGAGCACGACCAAGTGAGCCTGCTGAAGGCCGGGACCTTCGAGGTGAGAGGCCGAGCGTCGACGCGCCGTGTTGGTTTTTTGCGCGAGCCGACCGCGGCTTCCTCAAACAGAGCCGACTAATATTTGTTCCGATAACAGAATGGAAATGAAAAGAGACTTCACAAAATCCGTGACGTCGTTTCAGATATTTTAGTTGTAGTTCAATCAGGTGCTCCCGAAACGCTGACTAACCTTCAGCTTTTAGTGTGACATCATAACGTCCACTGAAAAGCTGAACGGACAAAAAAACGGCATCAGAATTATTCAGTCTTCAGTGTGCTGCAAACAAATGACAAACTCTTCTTCTTCTCTCTCTCGACCCGCCAGGTGCTGATGGTCCGGTTCGCCTCTCTGTTCAACGTGGCCGAGCGCACGGTGACCTTCCTGAGCGGCAAACGCTACAGCCTGGACACGCTGCGGTCGCTGGGCGCCGGCGAGCTGCTCAACTCCATGTGCGAGTTCAGCGAGAAGCTGGCGGCTCTGCGGCTCGACGCCGACGAGATGAGCCTCTTCACCGCCGTGGTGCTCGTCTCAGCCGGTAAGAACGCGTATATATATATATATATATATATATAGATATATATATCTATAGATATATATATATATATAGATATATATAAAGATTTTTTTTTTTTCGATCTGCTGTTGCGTCTCCGGTGTTAACGTGTCCTCCTCTCCGTCTCGTCTCCGTCTCAGACCGCTCGGGGATCCAGGACCTGAACCCGGTGGAGGCCCTGCAGGACAGACTGATCCGGGCGCTGCGAAACCTGGTGATGCAGAACCACGGCGACGAGTCGGCCACCACCTTCACCAAGCTGCTGCTCAAACTGCCCGAGCTGCGTTCACTCAACAACGTGCACTCGGAGGAACTGCTCTCGTTCAAAGTGCACCCTTAAAGGCTTCTTCCCGGGGGGGGGGGGCTCCCTCCTCCTCCTCCTCACCCCTCGTATTCAACCAACCCAGTTTTGTTTCTAGATTGTATGAAAAGTTATTTTTTATTCTATTTTTGTTAAGTAGGCCACGTGGGGTCAGAAGAGAGAGCGAGATATAAGACGTACTGTATTTATAGAAGAGACCGCTTACGCTTGTTGCACACAAACACACGGCAGTACACGTGTGTCAGAGGTTTTTGTTGTTGTTTTTTTACTTTTTATTCTCCAGAGAAAGACGAGTACTTAACTGGCTTTACGACCTTATGACAAAGTAGAATCTGATTAGTCGGGAAGATTCGGATTAGAATGTTGTTGTTGTTGTTGTTGTTGTTGTTTTCCTCCAAAAAAGCCATTTAATTCCAAAATGTATTCTGTGACGAGCAGGTGAATGTGAGAGACGATATGTACTGTACTTTACATACATGTGTGCGTGGTCCAATACTTAAAGACTGCTACGTGTGTGACGAGGAAGGCAAGCTATCAGAAAAAAACACATCGAAGAACGTGTGACGATGACGCTGCTAATGCATGGCTGTACTTAAAGTGGACAAATATTACTCGGATCTTCTCCCCTCGCCTCGGAAAGCATCTGCTCCTCGTCTCGGTGTGTGTATATATATATATATATATATATATATAGAGCGTCGTATGTTTAATTTGCATTTTGTTTACGTGTTCATGTGCACGGGAACCTCCCGCATGGTGATTTCCGGGGGGAGTCGATGACGCCATTTACAAAAAGCAAAACACTACATTTGCACAAGTTCTGGAGCAGAAAAACGATGTGACACAAAACCCACGAGTAGTGCGACACGGCATCATGTACATGTAATCACAACACGTGTTTCTTTTTGTCATTTTCCCACTTTCTGGATTTTACTTTTTTCTTTTTTTTCTTTTTTAAATCAAACTGTGTTTGCAGCACAGCACTGAATTTTGACACTTGTTTTTGTCATTTTGTTGAAATATCGGTTTCTTTTACTGGCATCAAGGCCATATGTAAATAACTATATAAATATATATATATATGTATAAATATCTGATGAAAATAGAATATAAATATGATATAGTATGAATAAAAAAAAGTGAAGAATACTGTGTGGTCTGTGTGGTTATTGATGTCTAAGTATATTTAATATTATAAATGATTAAATTCAAATATTAAATCCTCTGAACAGCAGTGATTACTGTTCACCACTAGGTGGAGCTCCATCCCTATGAAAACCAAGTGTTCAGCAGAACAGCAGATTGTGCTGCTTTCTGTCTCAACTGCAGTTTATATCACATTAGATTTAATTAATCTAACAACTTGTAAAATTTCACAGTATTATTATCAGCAGATTTAGTTTTCTATTGGGCGGTGAATTAATGATAATTTTATTTTAGATTTACAAATATAAGAGTTGTGTGTAAAGTACAATAGGGTTAAAAGCTGTGAAAAGAAGCTTCATGTAAAGCCTATATTAAACCCCCCCCCCCCCAAAAAAAAAGACTGGACAGAATAAATAGAGAAATAAATAAAGCAGAACATTTCAACATTTCAACCAAACTCTTTTCGAAACAGCTGTTACCAAACACTAATAAACACAGGTGTGCGTCATGAGGCGTGTACTCAAAGCGAGTGCAACATACCCAGGCTTTCTCTGGCTGAGCTGGCTAAAAAAGGAGAAACCCACAGTTAAAGAAAATCAGTTCCACAACTGTGGTTATCATCAAAATGTCATACTGTAGTACGTCATCCAAAATTTACCCCCAAAAAATACATATGATAGTATGTCAAAAAAAAAAGTCAAACAAATGTCATAGTGTGTAGTCAAAAAAGTAAAAAAAAATTGTCATAGTAGTATGTCTTTCAAAGTGTCAAAAAAATATTGTCCTATGGTATTTGGTCTGGACTTTTGGTATATGACTTGGCTGAAGAAGTTCATTGTGTTCCCGCCTGCCACACAGGGGTCCTAAGGTCAAACCCCTGATGGGAAGAGAACAAATCTTTAACACAAAATGTTTGTGTGATCAGCAAAGTATATCGATCTATATATTGTCGGAAATGTCAAAAACGTTTAGTAGAAAATTTGATAAGAGTCATGCCATAGTATGTCGTCCAAAATGTCCACAAAATGTTATACATTTATGTATGTCGTCAATAAAAGTCAAAGAAATGTCACTATAGTATGTGGTCCAGAATGTCAGTAAAATGTAATGGTGTTTGATATTTTACAAAAGGCTCATTGTAGTACAGGGTTGAGCGTCCCTGCCTGCCAAAAAGGAGACCGAAGTTCAATCCCCTGATGGGAAGAGAACAAATATTTTTTTAAAAATGGGCTTGTGTGATCAATAAAGTATATCTATCTATATATTGCCGGAAATGTCCAAAAAATGTCGTTGAAAAATTGATAAAGTCATGCTATAGAATGTCATCAAGAAAGTCTAAAAAAAGACACCCCCACAAAAAGTCATACGACAGTATGTCTTCAGAGATGTCCAAAAAATGTCATTCTTTAGTATGTCGTCAAAAAAATGTCATACTTTAGTATTGCTTTAAAAAAAATGTCTTACCAATGCCGTCCAAAATGTCCAAAAAATGTCATCTATAGTAGGTTGTCAAAAATGCTCTAAAAATGTCATACAATCCTATGTCACCAAAAAAAGGTCATAATATAGTATGTCTTAATAAAAATGAGTTTGGCAAAGTTCGTCCCACCAGAGAGGGCAGCAAAACACGACATCTCTGTCTGAAGTTTAGTTACTCATAAAATGTACAAGATACTTCATGTAATTCTTCACAAGAGTGCCATATCATCTAATTCGCTTTATTCATTTTTTCCAGAGCAAGATTCATTTTGCACAATTTTGAAAAGACAAATATTACAAAGATGAAAAAAAGATACAATACAGAGCAGAGAAAGGCAAAAAAGTAAATGAGCCTCTTGAAAGCCTCCACCCAGGTAATTTTTAAAGTTCACAAAGTTACAGAAAACACAAAGGATATACAGTACAGAAATATTATGACTACATACAACTAATGAAAATCAAATAAAAACAAAATGTTCATGACAACAACATCAAAAACAATAATATTAACAGAAAAGCAAAACAAAAATGTGAGTTTGATGATGGATGAGAGTGTATGTTCATATGTGCATGTGATGTGTATGTTACAGTTACAAAACAGCAGTTACAAGTTTTTTTTTAAGCACATTTTAAAGCATTTTATAGAGAAACAGCTTCTTGCCAAATGGGAAAAGCCAAGTTGGTACCCTGATTATATCATATCTGAGTCAAGTCAGCAATTGAGGTTAAGATAAGTTAAGATGACAACATGCTTTGTTTTACAGTATTATTTACTGGAATTGGATATCCAAAGCATCTATCTACATTAATCATAGTTCCATGTATTCTACCTTTATAGCTTGTAAATTATACCCATCACCCAGGATGTCTTCATCCATTGGCTTCATCATTCTCTTCCCCTTGTTTTCTTTTTTGGGTTGAATCTTCCACCTCAGTTTGAAGTCATTCAGTAGAGTCTTGTTGGTTATCAATGCACCTAGCTGGAGGAAATAAAAGTGACAGTACTGTTAAAGTCAGAGGTCTCCAACCTGTACCTTGTGAACTACCAGTAGCCCGCGACCCAGTTCTGAGTAGATTGTGGAAGGTTGAAACAACATGCAGTGTATCTCGTATATAGACTTTCTTGAACGGGTCACCCAGGTATATTGACGGCCGGCCAAGTATCTTCGATCAAATTCAGCGTTTCTTTATTCATTTATTTATAATCTGTCCGGGAGAACGACGCTATCAAGACGATGATTTGAACATCAAAGTCATCTATCTACATTAATCATAGTTTCATGTATTCTACGTTTATAGCTTGTAAATATTACCCATCACACGGGATGTCTTCATCCATTGGCTTCATCATTGTCTGCTCCTTGTTTTCTTTTTTGGGTTGAATATTCCACCTCAGTTTGAAGTCATTCAGTAGAGTCTTGTTGGTTATCAATTCACCGAGCTGAGAGGGAATAAAAATGACACAAGTGAACACTAACTTCATAAAGCAGAAACTAATTAAAGGAGTAATGTAACATAATGTACAATTAATACATTGTTTATGTCCTTTTAGTTTTTGCTGTAAACCCAATTCGAACCATTATCATTAAAAGGATATCTCAGAAACGTCTGAATTGAACTTTTTCAAATATAGCACAACTACTCACTTGACATCAAAGCTCAGGATCACTGTGACTTCACATCTTCCTCATTCTTGTGAATGTAATATTTCAGGAATCCTTAAAGGGCTTTTTTCAAGGTTGGCACAAACATTCACTTAGACTGAAGGATGGACTGATACGATTTTGGGGGTCAAAGGTCAAGGCCGCAGTCATCTCACACGGACTCATACTCATGAGCGAAGGTAACTGTGACCTCATTAAACACCCTTGTGATCATAACTCAATAATTCATACCCTTGTTATGACAACACTTCAATCACATTCCTAACAAGAGGAAATTATTACTATTCTTATTTGTCTATTATTGAGCACCAAAACGAGGAGCAGAAGAGCAGAACAGAAGTCTGATGTCTGATATTGAAGTCCGATATCTGAACCTTGATGACTACAGTATGAAGAGTAAACATGACGCCTGAAACCTTCAAACTGAATCCTATCATCTGATGTGGAAGTCTGGAGGATGGTCCAGAATTGTTTCTGTGATTTTGCATGAGAGAACCAGAGAATATGGGAGTGAGATTTACCTTCTGTAGGATCTGAGCCTGAATAAATGGATCTGAAAGATCAGCAGTAGAGTGAATCTTCATCCTCACCATTGTCTTCACTCGTACATCTGGACAGTCAAACAAACACATGATCACAAACCCAAGACTGAAACATTATTGCAACGCAAGAAAAAAAGAAAAATGCATTGTAAAGGTTTAAATTTCTTTTCACCTTTATAGCACCAGAAGGAGTGTTTGCTGTTACAGCTTATATCAACCCAAACGTGGTCTGAATTCTCAGCTGCACAGGACTCTAAACCATCGTTGTTATTTGGGTCTCCACTCTTCCAGTTTCTGAAGGAGCTGTTGGTCTTGTCCGACCACCTCCACGGTACCCGGTACAAACCAATCCACACATGATATGTTGACTTAACTGACATCACCTGTGTGTTTTCCTGATCATTCTCAATCATAGCCAGGTCTGTGTGGTGTGTTCTGCAGTACGTCTGGGCATCCTCCCATGTCACTCCATTGGTAATTAGAGTATATGTTTTCTGGCCCGAAGAATTTACAACTGCAACAGAAGAAACGTAAAGTGAGTGTGAGATGAACCATAGCAGTAGTTGTGTGAAGTTGTTGGTGTTTGAAAACACACATTTGGGTTATCTGGAGATGAGTGGTTATGAAATAATGTTTTCACATTAATAGAACATACAGATGTACTTAAGTACAGACAGCCTGATCACCAGTGTGCAGCCATAAAAAGTAATTAAAGAGGACTTTTGACAGTGTTACTTCTTGTCTTTATAGAATCAGCCATAATCTACTAGATGTTTAGTTGGTGGCTACAATCATCTGTAAACAACATCTCACCTTACTGTAGTCATGTTGAAATTAAGTATAATGTGTCATTACACCGTGATATCATTGAAGGTGTTATATACCACTCACTTTGACCAGATCCAAACAGTCTCAAAACTTTCAGCAACAGAGAGCAGTTTCACAAAACAAAATGTAAATGCTAAATTTTTCTTACCTTGGTAACAAACAAAATATCTTGTGTCCTTGCAATTAACATCACCCCATGTTCCACCGTCAGACATTTTGACACAGGCTTCATTTCCAACCTGATTATTCGGCTCTCCTGGACTCCACTTGTGGTAACCAGTTGTACTTGTTTTACCAGTCCCCGACCATCTCCAGGAGTTTGCATCATTGCCCATAACTCCTTTCCAGGATTTTGGGTCATCAGTCAGTCCGATCCATGCATATCCGGTCTCACCACTAGGCCTGTTTAACCTGCTAATGTCATCCTTGCTTTCAAAGGTCGCCAGGTCGGTGTGTTTCACTCTGCAGTAATGCTGTGCATCGTTCCAGTTCATTTTTAAGTTGACATGGTGGTATTCACGAAAGTTGTCAGGAGAGCAGGAAGTGAGGCCAAATCCTGGAGGTTGATGATAGAGAACATATTTAACTGTGAAACACTGAAAATCGTATTCTGAATGGTTCGTCTGAATAATTTTGAAATCCCTTTATTTCACAATGATAACACATTTTTTATTTATTACTTTACTGTTTGAGGTATTTCCAAGTACACAACCCCGTGCAACGCTATCATTTGCTGTGTTCCAAGTCAAGTACTCTAATGAGTACACTCACGTATAGTACTCTTACATGCCGACAGTGTAGCTTTGTCTCAAATCGCATGTTGATCTGCACTTACTGGAAATGACCGTAACATTTGAATGTAGCAGAAACAGGTTATGTGCACTCAAAACTCTTATTGAACAATAATATCAACAACTACCCACATACAGTCAAATCTGATAATCCAAACGTGATTCTTTCCCTTCAGTACTTCATTTTAAGGCTCCTTTTTTCCAGAATGAATTTCCATCATTTCACACATCTACATTTTAGGATTATGTTCTTCTACTTAATGTGGAGATTTTTTTTCTTTTGGATAACTTCATTTATTTGACAGTTTGGTGTAAAAAAAAAAATCATTTCACAAGTCAATTGTGTCCCGTTTTTTATTCTACAATTCTTTGTTTAGAAAAATGTGTTGTTGCATAATTCTGAGGAATTTTTTAACTTGAAATGTTAAATGATTTTGGTGACAGGAAACTGAAAAACACTAAAGTTATTGAATTCTTTTCCAATTAAAGAATCCTGTAAAGTGTGCAAAATCCTATTTTTTGAAAGATATGTCGACTTTTACCACATACCATCAGGATACTCATCCTATACTGCATGTTTTTTTTACGTGACAGTATGATCATATTTATGCACTCAAATTACTTTAGTGACTACCTGGTATGTGATTTGGAACACAGGAAATGTCTCCTTGGAGAGATTTTTTGAAAATGAGAGCCACTATCCCAGTTTTAAAACGATATTACGCCTCCCTTTCTTCAAGGCTACCTCTCCTTCTCTGTTCCAGTGTGGCTGGACAAGATTTTCTAATCATATATTTCAAAGTAGTTCTAAAACACCATAATTGGGTACTTAGACCATGGCTGGATTAACATAAGGAGGCTTTGGGCAAAAATGTTTTACTGACCTCCCACTTGCGACCATCTGAATATATACCCGACTGCCACCAAGTTCCCACTGTGACCTGCTAACAGACTTCCCAAGCTATAAAAATACTTAATATGTTGTAGTTTGTGGTAATTAAAATAAACAAAACTTTATGTGAGAATATGTTTGCAGACAATTTCACACGTCGTATCTCACCGACTCTGGCATGGATGTGATGATTTTTTTTCTTCTAAACTGAAGACACATTTAAATGTGAGCTTGTGAAGGGTTTCTGTAGGAATATGCTTTGTATCTATAATTAATGCTCCCAAGTATTTAAATCAGGATTAAATTATGAAAGAGGGTAATTGAAAGACTTTGGTTGAGTTCACTGCACTTCTGTAAATTAACTTTCTCCTCCGGGCCGGTCTTTCTCAGCTCTATAATTCAATGGAAGACACTGAACTATATGACTTCTACAAACCAACAACCATCACCATAAAGTTTTGTGAAGGAACTTTGACTCTTACCCAAGAAGACAAAAGTCAAATGCACTGATGACGTCACTGAAAACTAAAAGAAAGCACAACAGAACAACACATTTACCTGGACAGCAGCCATTCAATCAAAATCCACCTGAAAACTAATACATACATGCATGACTACATTTTGAATTCACTTGATCATGGTTGTAAACTTTTTCTAGTATTCATGAAGTTTCTGAGGTGATATGAGTTTGAAATAAAAGTAGTTGTTTTTTGTAGTTATTGAAATTCAACTATCAAAATTCCTTTGTGAGATTGAATGTTCACGCCAGAAAACTGGAGGTTTGCCAAAAGTTTGAATTACACAACTTCAAACTAAAATAAATGTCTATGAAAATTTGAGATTTGGTAAATTAATATTCATGAAATATATTGAACTTTGGATGTATTTGTTTGATAATATAAATGACGGTATATTTATTGCAACAGTAGGTAAAACAGGTCAGTTCCATTGCTGCTGCTACTACTAGTAGTGCAAAAATTATGACTGCATTTCTATGACTAACAGAAATAATAACAATAATGATGATATTAAAAGCAATAAGATAACAGTTAAACCAATAATAATAGAAGATATACTTACATGTATAAAGTTTGTCATTTTAACTGATGGCAGTGGCAAATCAGGCGAAGTTGGAGTCAGTCGTGTCGACGCAAACTGTCTGCTGATCTCAAAAGTTTCCAGCTTGACACTGCAGCATTTTTGCATGACTATATTTGAATATCCAAATAGCTAATTTGATAAAAGGTGAGAAGAGATTTCTTTCACACGTTTCCCAAAACCTTTTGTACAAAGATGCCTCAAGGTGTCCTGAAAAGACAGTTGAAACATTTTAAAGGTAACAATCAAAAATATGTATTCACAGAAAGCTTCTAACAGCAGCATTGAGCAGCTGAGAATTCAGACCACAGCCAGTGTGCTAGTAACTAAATGTCACGTGTAATAAACTAGAAATAAATACCAGAATTAAATACAGTTTATTATACCCCATTGCTTCACTCTGATAATAACAAAATAATGATCCTACCAGGTGCCAGGCACTACGAGATTTATTAAAAACAGGGAGCAAGTGAAGATGACAACATGTTTTGTTTTACAAAACAAACTCATTTGGTTAACAAAGTCTTCTACCTACGTCAAAAATGACGATATCAAGATGATGATTTGAATATAAAAGTATTCTAGCTACATTACTAATAATTTCATGTATTCCACCTTTTTAGCTTGTAAATATTATCAGTTACAAGAGATGTCTTCATCCATTGGCTTCATCTCGGTCTGCTCCTTGTTTTCTTTTTGGGGTTGAAACGTCCACCTCAGTTTGAAGTCGTTCAGTAAACCCTTGTTGGTTAGCACTGCACTGAGCTGAGAAGGAATAAAAGTGACAGTAGTGTTTTGGGGAATCTAACTTCCTGAAGCATAAAATAATTAGTGTTAATGGAACAAAACGTACAATTAAAATGTTATTAATTTGATGCTATTTTTGCTGATGGAGCACAGATTCACTTGAGGACTGGGAGTTATCAGAGTAAATAGTCAAGGCTCTTTTTGATCATTTTGTTTAATGTTAATGTAGTGCACATTTGTCTGAGGTCACGTGATACCTGCCCTCAGTAACTTCAACCTGATTCTTCAGCTCTGACATCTCAGATCTGATACTTTTGGTCAGAAGCCTGAAGCCCGATTCGGTAATCTGACACTTGAAACTTAAAGACTCTTGTCTGACGTCTGAAATCGAACCCTTGTCGCTCTGATACCTGAGGTGTAAACGTGAAGTCTGAGGCCTGTGGAACCAGAGAATATTGTAATGAGCTTTACCTGCTTTAGGATCTGAGCTTTAGTAGCTGGATCTGAAAGGTGAGCAGTAGAGTGAATCTTCATCCTCACCATGGTCGTCTTCACTCTTAGATCTGGACGGTCAAAAACGTGATCACAAACCAAGGAAAGAGTCATTATTGTATTGCAAAAGAAAATGAGAGAAATGTATCTATAAGGTTTGTATTTCTTTTCATCTTTATAGCACCAGAAGGAGTGTTCCTTGTTACAGTTCTCTTCAAGCCAACCATGGTCTGAATTCTCAGTTACACAGTGCTGGTTACTGTAATTATTTGGCTGTCCACTAATCCAGTTTGTGAAGGAGCTGTTGGTCTTGTCCGACCACCTCCACGGTACCCGGTACAAACCAATCCACACTTCATGTATAGAGTTAACTGACATCACCTGTGTGTTTTCTTCATCATTTTCAATCATAGCCAGCTCTGTGTGGTGTGTTCTGCAGTACGTCTGGGCATCCTCCCATGTCACTACATTGGTAATTAGAGTATATGTTTTCTGGCCTGAAGGATTTGCAGCTACAGTGACAGAAAAGTAAAGTTAGTGTCAGAAGAACCATAGCATTGGTTGTGTGAAGATGGTGATGTTTCCAAACACACATTTAGTTTCAGAAGACAGAGTAGATCATGTTAGTCACGTTCATTTTTCCCCATCTGTCGGTCCACAGTACAACAACCTGTTGATTCTTTTCGTGCTCCTTAATTCGTCAAACTAACATCTGTCATTTTTTTTTTCTCTCTGTCAGCCGTCAGGTTTGGTCGCATCTCAAAGAGAGAGAAGCAGAGGATGCTGCTGGAGATGCAGAACGCCATGAACAACATGATGAGCAACAACAGCCAGCTGCACAGCATGCTGCACGGCCACCAGAGCCCCCCCCTGCCCATGGAGGCCATGACCGGCGACGCCAGCGCCTCGCCGTCCTCCTCCTCCTCCTCCTCCTCCTCCTCCTCCTCACCCCTCGTATTCAACCAACACAGTTTTGTTTCTAGATTGTATGAAAAGTTATTTTTTATTCTATTTTTGTTAAGTAGGCCACGTGGGGTCAGAAGAGAGAGCGAGATATAAGACGTACTGTATTTATAGAAGAGACCGCTTACGCTTGTTGCACACAAACACACGGCAGTACACGTGTGTCAGAGTT
>NW_027185421.1:0-32500 GCF_022577435.1 Embiotoca jacksoni | reverse complement strand
ACCTCAGGTTGAACAGGATAGCTCAAGTGGTTGCAAAGAAAAAACTATAAAAACACAAGCAATCATGCCTCTAAATCGAGGACAACCGTAGACAGACGATTTCTGGTTTCAGGTTTTATTTATCTGTCCGTCCCGATCCAGCGAATGCAATTCCTCAAGATCAGGGTATTTCCTCGGTCTTGGCACAAACATTGCTTTGGTCCCAAGGGTGAATTGATTTGATTTTGGGGGTCAAAGGTCACTGTGATCTCACATCTGTGCTATTATTGTAACACGAGATTTCAAAAAACACGTGTGGCCGTAACTCAAATTCATACGTTAATTATAACAACATTTCCATCAAATGTCTAATAGACTAAAATAACATTTTGTAACCAAAAGGTCAAAGTTCAACTTTACTGTACCACTGAGCTATCTAATGATCCAATGTCATAATTCAGGAATATAATGGGAGATCGCTATTTTTGAGAAATGCCAGAAGGATTATTGCTATCTGATAATTCTTTGAAAAGGTAAAACTAGTGAAGTGATTGGATGTTGACGTGAATGTTTTGAGTGATTTATGTTCTTCTGCTGTCCTGCTTTAGTATATCTAAATAGATATTAATAGAAGATATGCTCAGGTTTAAAATCAAGTGTTTCAACTGTTAGCAGCACATTTCCCATCATCAGATTCACTCATATCTGCCAATCTTCTTGTTTTTTTTGTTTTTTTCCTGCATTTGATCTTGCACGTATTTAAATATGCAAAAACGAGTTTGGCAAAGGTCGTTCCACCAGAGAGGGCAGCAAAACACGACATCTCTGTCTGAAGTTTAGTTACTGATCAAATGTGTAAGATACTGCATGCAATTCTTCACAAGAGTGCCATATCATCTAGTTCACTTTATTAATTGCTTTCATGAGCAAGATTCATTTTGCACAATTTTGAAAAGACAAATATTACAAAGATGAAAAAAAGATACAATACAGTGTACACAAAGTCAAAAAAGTAAATTAGTCTCTTGAAAGCCTCCACCCAGGTAATTTTTAAAGTTCACAATGTTATAGAAAACACAAAGGATATACAGTACAGAAAAAACATAACAACATAAAACTTATGAAAAACAAATAAAAACAAAATGTTTATGACAACAACATCAAAAACAATAAAATCAATAGAAAAGCAAAAAATGTGAGTTTGATGATGGATGACAGTGTGTGTTCATATCTGCATGTGATGTGTATGTTACAGTTACAAAACAGCAGTTACAAGTTTTTTTTTAAGCACATTTTAAAGCATTTTATAGAGAAACAGCTTCTTGCCAAATGGGAAAAGCCAAGTTGGTACCCTGATTATATCATATCTGAGTCAAGTCAGCAATTGAGGTTAAGATAAGTTAAGATGACAACATGTTTTGTTTTACAGTATTATTTACTGGAATTGGATATCCAAAGCATCTATCTACATTAATCATAGTTCCATGTATTCTACCTTTATAGCTTGTAAATTATACCCATCACCCAGGATGTCTTCATCCATTGGCTTCATCATTCTCTTCCCCTTGTTTTCTTTTTTGGGTTGAATCTTCCACCTCAGCTTGAAGTCATTCAGTAGAGTCTTGTTGGTTATCACTGCACCTAGCTGGAGGAAATAAAAGTGACAGTACTGTTAAAGTCAGAGGTCTCCAACCTGTACCTTGTGAACTACCAGTAGCCCACGACCCAGTTCTGAGTAGATTGTGGAAGGTTGAAACAACATGCAGTGTATCTCGTATATAGACTTTCTTGAACGGGTCACCCAGGTATATTGACGGCCGGCCAAATATCTTCGATCAAATTCAGCGTTTCTTTATTCATTTATTTATAATCTGTCCGGGAGAACGACGCTATCAAGACGATGATTTGAACATCAAAGTCATCTATCTACATTAATCATAGTTTCATGTATTCTACGTTTATAGCTTGTAAATATTACCCATCACACGGGATGTCTTCATCCATTGGTTTCATCATTGTCTGCTCCTTGTTTTCTTTTTTGGGTTGATTCTTCCACCTCAGTTTGAAGTCATTCAGTAGAGTCTTGTTGGTTATCAATTCACCGAGCTGAGAGGGAATAAAAATGACACAAGTGAACACTAACTTCATAAAGCAGAAACTAATTAAAGGAGTAATGTAAAATAATGTACAATTAATACGTTGTTTATGTCCTTTTAGATTTTGCTGTTAACCCAATTCGAACCATTATCATTAAAAGGATATCTCAGAAACGTCTGAATTGAACTTTTTCAAATATAACACAATTACTCACTTGGCATCAAAGCTCAGGATCACTGTGACTTCACATCTTCCTCATTCTTGTGAATGTAATATTTCAGGAATCATAAAGGGCTTTTTTCAAGGTTGGCACAAACATTCATTTAGACTCTGAGATGAACTGATACGATTTTGGGGGTCAAAGGTCAAGGCCACAGTCACCTCACTGACTTATACTCATGAGCGAAGGTATCTGTGACCTCATTAAACACCTTTGTGACCATAACTCAATAATTCATACCCTGGTTATGACAACATTTCAATCAAATTCCTAATAGGAGGAAATTATTACTATTCTTATTTGTCTATTATTGAGCACCAAAACAAGGAGCAGAAGAGCAGAACAGAAGTCTGATGTCTGATATTGAAGTCCGATATCTGAAACTTGACAACTACAGTATGAAGTGTAAACATGACGCCTGAAACCTTCACACTGAATCCTATCATCTGATGTGGAAGTCTGGAGGATGGTCCAGAATTGTTTCTGTGCTTTTGCATGAGAGAACCAGAGAATATGGGAGTGAGATTTACCTTCTGTAGGATCTGAGCCTGAATAAATGGATCTGAAAGATCAGCAGTAGAGTGAATCTTCATCCTCACCATTGTCTTCTTCACTCTTAGATCTGGACAGTCAAACAAACACATGATCACAAACCAAGGATAGAGTAATTGTAGCATTTTTTTTTTTTAAATGAGAGAAATGTATTTATAAGGTTTAAATTTATTTTCACCTTTATAGCACCAGATGGAGTATTCATTGTTACAGTTGTCATCATGCCAACCATGGTCTAAATTCTCAGCTGCACAGTGCTGGTTACCGTAATTATTTGGCTGTCCACTAATCCAGTTTCTGAAGGAGCTGTTGGTCTTGTCCGACCACCTCCACGGTACCCGGTACAAACCAATCCACACATGATATGTTGACTTAACTGACATCACCTGTGTGTTTTCCTGATCATTCTCAATCATAGCCAGGTCTGTGTGGTGTGTTCTGCAGTACGTCTGGGCATCCTCCCATGTCACTCCATTGGTAATTAGAGTATATGTTTTCTGGCCCGAAGGATTTACATCTGCAACAGAAGAAAAGTAAAGCTGGTGTGAGATGAACCATAGCAGTAGTTGTGTGAAGTTGTTGGTGTTTGAAAACATACATTTGGGTTATCTGGAGATGAGTGGTTATGAAATAATGTTTTCACATTAATAGAACATACAGATGTACTTAAGTACATACAGCCTGATCACCAGTGTGCAGCCATAAAAAGTAAACAAAGAGGACTTTTGACAGTGTTACTTCTTGTCTTTATAGAATCAGCAATAATCAACTAGATGTTTAGTTGGTGGCTACAATCATCTGTAAACAACATCTCACCTTACTGTAGTCATGTTGAAATGAATTATAATGTGTAATTACACTGTGATATCATTGAGGGTGTTATATACCACTCACTTTGATCAGATCCAAACAGTCTCAAAACTTTCAGCAACAGAGAGCAGTTTCATAGAAACACAATATAAATGCAAAATGTTTCTTACCTTGGTAACAAACAAAATATATTGTGTTCTTGCAATTAATATCATTCCATGTTCCACCGCCATACATTACGACACATACTTCATTTCCACCGTAATTATTCGGCTCTCCTGGACTCCACTTGTGGTAACCAGTTGTACTTGTTTTACCAGTCCCCGACCATCTCCAGGAGTTTGCATCATTGCCCATAACTCCTCTCCAGGATTTTGGGTCATCAGTGAGTCCGATCCATGCAGATCCGGTCTCATAGCTCGGCCTGTTTAACCTGCTAATGTCATCCATGCTTTCAAAGGTCGCTAGGTCGGTGTGTTTCACTCTGCAGTAATGCTGTGCGTCTGTCCATTTCATCTTTGAGTTGACATGGTGGTATTCACGAAAGTTGTCAGGAGAGCAGGAAGTGAGGCCAAATCCTGGAGGTTGATGATAGAGAGAATATTTAACTGAAACACTGAAAATCGTATTCTGAATGGTTCGTCTGAATAATTTTGAAATCCCTTTATTTCACAATGATAACACATTTTTTATTTATTACTTTACTGTTTGAGGTATTTCCAAGTACACAACCCCGTGCAACGCTATCATTTGCTGTGTTCCAAGTCAAGTACTCTAATGAGTACACTCACGTATAGTACTCTTACATGCCGACAGTGTAGCTTTGTCTCAAATCGCATGTTGATCTGCACTTACTGGAAATGACCGTAACATTTGAATGTAGCAGAAACAGGTTTTGTGCACTCAAAACTCTTATTGAACAATAAAATCAACAACTACCCATATACAGTCAAATCTGATAATCCAAACGTGATTCTTTCCCTTCATTACTTCATTTTAAGGCTCCTTTTTTCCAGAATGAATTTACATCATTTCACACATCTACATTTTAGGATTATGTGGTTTTACTTAAAGTGTTTTTTCTTTTTTTGCTTTTGTATAACTTCATTTCTTTGACAGTTTGGTGCAAAAAAAAAAAATCATTTCACAAGTCAATTGTGTCCTGTTTTTTATTCTACAATTCTTTGTTTAGAAAAATGTGCTGTTGCATAATTCTGAGGAATTTTTTAACTTGATATGTTAAATGATTTTGGTGACAGGAAACTGAAAAATACCAAAGTTATTGAATTCTTTTCCAATTAACGAATCCTGTTAAGTGTGCAAAATCCTATTTTTTTTTTGAAGATATGTCTACTTTTACCATATATCATCAGGATACTCATCCTTTACTGCATGTTTTTTTTTACGTGACAGTATGATCACAATTATACTCTCAAATTACTTAAGTGGCTACCTGGTATGTGATTTGGAACACAGCAAATGTCTCCTTGGAGAGATTTTTTTGAAAATGAGAGCCACTATCCCAGTTTTAAAATGATATTACGCCTCCCTTTCTTCAAGGCTACCTCTCCTTCTCTGTTCCAGTGTGGCTGGACAAGATTTTCTAATCATATATCATAAAGTAGTTCTAAAACACCATAATTTGGTCCTTAGACCATGGCTGGATTAACATAAGGAGGCTTTGGGCAAAAATGTTTTACTGACCTCCCACTTGCGACCGTTTGAATATACACCCGACTGCCACCAAGTTCCAACTGTGACCTGCTAAAAGACTTCCCAAGCTATAAAAATACTTAATATGTTGTAGTTTGTGGTAATTAAAATAAACACAACTTTAAGTGAGAATATGTTTACAAACAATTTCACACGCCGTATCTCTACGAGTCTGGTATGGATGTGATGAATTTTGTTTTTCTAAACTTAAGACACTTCAAATTAATTTTTTTTTTTAAGAGTTTCTGTCTATCCCGTTCCTACTATTGATACTAATTTATAACATTTTCCATCTGTATAAAGTTAAAGGACAACAAGGTCGGTCAAAAGGCTTCAGATGAGTTCACTGCCACTTTGTAAATTAACTCTCTGACATGCCTGTAATTCTCAACTCAATGATTCCAAGGAAGATAATAAACTGTTCTGTGGTGAATATGAACGAACAATCACGCCAATTAAATTCTGTAGAAGCAGTCATGACTCTTACCCAAGATGACAAAAATCCAATGCATTGTATCCATTTGTGATTTCACTGAAAACCCCAATAATAAATGAATTTGAAAAGCTGCATAGCACCAGAACAGCAGATAGTACAGCAAAAATCCACCTTCAGACAATCTGAAACAGCCAGACTGTGGCTTCAGACTTGAACTAGTGTTTATAGCTCTCAGATATGGCTTTGAGCTGATATGAATTTCAAATAAATGTAAATCAATTTCCTGGAGATATTGAAAAGCAAGTATGAAAATCAGCAGGTAAAACAGATGATTCATGCAGGGAAATTTTCGGAAGTTTGAGTCCACAATGTCAAACTAAAATGGAACAAAGTAGATTATTGAATTTGATAAAGTGATTTGAAAAAAAACTACAACTGATTGCATTTTTTTTCAATAATATTTGTTTAGCTGATGATCGCTATCCAAGTCATTTGATATCGACGATCTCCTGATACCACGTCTCGATCCAATCCTTTTCTTTTTTTAAAATCCCAATTGTCCCATACATTTTTAAATTCAAGATAATGTGACAACTGAATAGGTCTGTACTGTAATATGGAAAACATTTCGACTTCCAAACTGTTCTGAAAAGTTTTTTTATATTTTCGACTCTGTTTGTTTTCATTTAATAACAAAGTCGTCCAACATTTTTATTGAGGACAATTCCCCTTTGTGCAGCACTTATTTTCATTGTTGTTTTCTTTTTGAAGTTTAGGGTTCTCCAGAGCAACTAATCTCTGTACTTTTATTTGAATTACAGTGTTTTTGTAGCTGTAAATAATTTGTAGCATTATGAATAAGGATATTGATAGTGAAGGTCGAGACTTTGGAGCTCCCCAAGGGTGCTTTAAAAGAATATCCAGGTGTCTTATGCAAAGTGATGCTGTGAACTTGAGACAGGAGGTCTCCTTTGGCTTTGTCCATTTCTTACATCTTTTTCTGGAGCAGTTCTGTCGTTTAAAAGAGTTGGTATCTCTTCTAATAAGCAGAAAAAAAAGACTAATTATTGTAACTTCTGCTCTAAAACTACCCACTCGCAACTTGATAAGCTGAGCCTCATGTGACACAATTATCTGGCTTGAGTTGAGCTTATGATTATGATGATTATTATCATTGATGATTTTTAGTGGAAGATATACTCAAATGTATATAATCCAGGATTTAAAATCTTTGCGGTCGCAAATTAATCAACGTTGGAGTCATATCTGCAAAGACATGTCTGCTGACCACAGAAGTATCTAGTACTCGGCTGAATCATTTTTTGCGTGGTTATATGTACATGTAAATGTATATCCAAATAGCTGGTCTGACAAAGGTCACCTTGATTTTTACAATGTTTGGTTCATCAACAAGTTACGTTTTATCCCACTTTGAGATTACACTGGGAATTTTACGTGGCCAGCAGAATTAAATACAATGAGTTGTAAAGCAATACCAAATCATATGTTCAAGAACATCAACGTGATGCCAGGGAAACACAAGGAATAACGTAATGAATTGACCTAAAACCTTTGAACAAAGTACCTTAAAAATGTGCTGAAAGTTTTTCAAAGTGACAATGAAAAATATTTATTCACAGAAAGTTCGTTGCAGCAGCACTGTGCAGTTAAGAGTTCAGACCACAGCTGATGTGCTAGTAACTACATGTGATGCGCAATAAACTACATTTGCAAGAAAAATATAACTGAAATAAATGGACAATTCTGTGTTGCCAGGAAATTGATTTAATTGAATTGCTACCGTCAAAAAACACCAAAAGAATGCACAGTAATACACTTTAACACGCCCTTAAATTATAACTGTAGTTGCTATATCATATATATGTGTCATTGTTTTACTGAGTCTCTACTTTAATCACTCATCATTGAATCATTAAAACACATGTAAGACAGGAGACCATGTAGATATTCACTCATTGTATAAGGTTCTCTGAATCTGCTAATGCGCTGACGATCTGGCTGCAGTAACATAAAGGCAAGAAACAGGTCATCATTTTCCAATAGTTATTAAACCAAAAGAAATGGAATAATTTCTCATCTTGTGTTGCACCTGTTGTTTTTAACGGCTTCAAAAGTGGCAGCAATGCACCGAAAAGCTTTTAGCTTTTACTGTCATTAACCGGCAAAAGAAGAAGATAACGTTACTGCCAGGTGAGATTAGATGCTACAGTACAAACAGGGAAAACATACAAAGATAACTCAAGCCGTCAAAAAGTTATTTGTTGAACTCCTAAAGAAGAGTAAATGAAAAAGAGGTGCAGTGCAAACTGTACCAGGTAAATCTAGCACATCATAACTCCACCACAGTCATTTGAGGAGGAAGCAACGAGCAAACAGTCTCTCCATAGATCATCAATGAGCGTCTTGCTTTGTCAATAAATTAAATAAGTTTTATGTTGGACGTGCAGAGAAAACAACAGCCTTCATCTTAAAGTTAAAAGCTAAAAACAGGCTTCTCATCAGATTTGTAATTGTGTTTTTTTTTGTTTCTGTGAACAACATTTGATTTTGAGTCAAGTATGCAGATAAGGCACAAGTGAAGATCACATGTTTTGTTTTACAGCATCTAAATCAGTAAATAAATTCATTTGGCTAGATTAATTAAAGTTTAATGTATTCTACCTTTGTAGCTTGCAAATATTATCAGTTACACAGGATGTCATCATCCATTGGCTTCATCATTCTCTTCTCTTTGTTTTATCTGTTGGGTTGAATCTTCCTCCTCAGTTTGAAGCCAGTACAGCAGAATAAACACACAAAAAAAGCACAGTTTCCAGCTACAGTCACACAACATCTAATGAATAGGCAGTATTACACTATAAGGTGCCCTGAAATAAAACAAAGTGATTAGTCAGAGGTGGAAAAAGATTCCCTTCCTATTATTAAATATCTACTGTGATCACACACAAACTAGAAAATCTGTCATTAATTGATCATAATTTTAAAACAGAGCAAAGACAGGTAAGCGTATGTTTTCATTCATTGTATGAGTTTCTCTGAAGCTCATCGTTATATACTACTTGCACATAAGAACGTGGAAACAGATATCTTGAAAAAGTGACTGAACACCTCCTGAAAACTTGCTGACCTGCTGATTTCTCCCTGCAGTGAAGTGTAGGCCCATTTCAGACCTCACTCAGCAGTGATGCTGGATGAGGTCAGAGGTGAAAAAACCTTATCAAGCAGAGAGTGCAGCAAAACTACTTTTCACTCTGTTGTTTCATCAAGCTTAATATGTGAAGGATAATGCAGTTGTCTGCTAGAGTATTTAATTAACTTCATTTAGAACACATTATTATCAGTTACACGGGATGTCTTCATCCATTGGCTTCATCACTGTCTGCTCCTGGTTTTCTTTTTTAGGTTGAATCTTCCAACTTAGTTTGAAGTCATTCAGTAGAGTCTTGTTGGTTATCAATGCACCTAGCTGAAAGGAAACAGAAATCACACCTGGTGCTTTACTAATCTAAGTTCATAAAGCATAATATAATTAAAGTATTAATGTGGCATCATGCACTGTTAAAACAAGATTAATTCCATGTGTTACTTTGCTGTTGGAGCACAGTTTGACTTGAAGAATGGGAGTTATCACAATGAATAGCTCTGAGATCTGCTGTGTTCTAGTATCCCCACCACCATTCTATTCAGTAGACCAGAAAAATATGTAGTATGTCGCAATACATATACATGTTAAATGTAGTATGCAAAGTACCAGTAGTTGGTGGTGCTAAAGCTTCAACCAGTTGCAGTATGTAAAAAGGAAGAAGGAGATCCATCGAAAGGAAATATACTCGTTCCAAAACCCATTCTTTTTCCTTATTACATAAAATGTTGTGTTACAGATGAAGCCGGAAATCTGATCGGAAGTGTGCTCGCTAAGATCTAAAAACTAATGTGTGATGTCTGAAATCTGAACCTTAATGTGAGAAGTCTTAGACATGTGGACTGATTCCTACGCTTTGATCCTAAAGTCTGATTTTGAGGTGTGATGCCTAAAGTTGCCGCAAGAAAAAAAGAAAAATGCATTGAAAAGGTTTATATTTCTTTTCAACTTTATAACACCAGAAGGAGTGTTCCTTGGTACAGTTCATATCAATCCAAACGTGGTCTGAATCCTCCACTGCACAGTGCTGTAAACCACCGTAGTTATTCGGCTGTCCACTCTTCCAGTTTCTGAAGGAGCTGTTGGTCTTGTCCGACCACCTCCACGGTACCCGGTACAAACCAATCCACACTTCATTTGTTGACATAAGTGACATCACCTGTGTGTTTTCCTGATAATTCTCAATCATAGCCAGGTCTGTGTGGTGTGTTCTGCAGTACGTCTGGGCATCCTCCCATGTCACTGCATTGGTAATTAGAGTATATGTTTTCTGGCCCGAAGAATTTACAGCTGCAACAGAAGAAAAGTAAAGCTAGTGTGAGATGAACCATAGCAGTAGTTGTGTGAAGTTGTTGGTGTTTGAAAACATACATTTGGGTTATCTGGAGATGAGTGGTTATGAAATAATGTTTTCACATTAATAGAACATACAGATGTACTTAAATACAGACAGCCTGATCACCAGTGTGCAGCCATAAAAAGTAAACAAAGAGGACTTTTGACAGTGTTACTTCTTGTCTTTATAGAATCAGCAATAATCAACTAGATGTTTAGTTGGTGGCTACAATCATCTGTAAACAACATCTCACCTTACTGTAGTCATGTTGAAATTAAGTATAATGTGTAATTACACTGTGAAATCATTGAAGGTGCTATATACCACTCACTTTGACCAGATCCAAACAGTCTCAAAACTTTCAGCAACAGAGAGCAGTTTCATAGAAACACAATATAAACGCAAAATGTTTCTTACCTTGGTAACAAACAAAATATATTGTGTTCTTGCAATTAATATCACTCCATGTTCCATCTTTCAACATTTTGACACAGGCTTCATTTCCAACGTAATTATTCGGCTCTCCTGGACTCCACTTGTGGTAACCAGTTGTAGTTGTTTTATCAGTCCCCGACCATCTCCAGGAGTTTGCATCATTGCCCATAATTCCTTTCCAGGATTTTGGGTCATCAGTCAGTCCGATCCATGCAGATCTGGTCTCACCACTAGGCCTGTTTAACCTGTTAATGTCATCCATGCTTTCAAAGGTCGCCAGGTCGGTGTGTTTCACTCTGCAGTAATGCTGTGCATCGTTCCAGTTCATTTTTAAGTTGACATGGTGGTATTCACGAAAGTTGTCAGGAGAGCAGGAAGTGAGGCCAAATCCTGGAGGTTGATGATAGAGAGCATATTTAACTGCGAAACATTGATTTTGTATTCTGAATGGTTCGTCTGAATCATTTTTAAATCCTGTTCATTTAATAATACTAATAAGTTCATGATCTATTACTTTACTGTTTGAGGTATTTCCAAGTACACAACCCATTGCAACACTATCATTTGCTGTGTTCTAAGTCATGGTCTCCAATGAGTACACTCTTTAAAATATATATTTTAATAAATTAAATATTTTTTTAACAAATCACTTTTTTTGCTTGTCTTCAGTGTTGCACTTTGTAGACGGTCTGTACACTCGCCTCACAGCCAGCTGTACATACAGACGAGTTTTATCTATTCAGCTCCGAGGGTGGCTGTTTTGTTTTATTTGGAAAGTTTAAAATTGCTGATTTATTACATATACGGAGGTTGTGTCTCCTCGTTCTCCTTCCAGATGAGTGTATTTGCTGTAATTTTACTATGTGCCACTCACGAGAAGCTCCACGACAGTTTTTGCTTCGGTGTTTAAGAATCCTGAAAACGTGATCACTCGTTGATAGAATTGTTTTGCTCTCATTTTCAGCTCAGTGCAAAGTTTAGATACATATTCATCTTTTTGTGAAACGTCCGTTGTGCAAAATAATATGATGTTAGTTTTTAAAGAGACCAGACAGAGAAATCACCTCCTCTCCTCAAAATCCTCAAAAAAAGACCTTTGCAGCAGCGGCGGTCCTATTTTAACAGCTGTGCACCGCCGCTACTAAATGGAAATATGGTAAACATTGTTTCTGACCAACAGCAGCATTGTGGTGAAAATCAGCCCTTTTTGTGGTTTTCCACAACAGCTACAGCTACAAGTAGTAGCAGCTACAATGTTAGTTTTTAAAGAGGTGAGACGGATGCGTCATCTCACCTCACACTATATATTTCTGGACCGTTCAAGTACACCATCAGGATACTCATCGTTTACTGCATGTTTTATATATCTGAAAGTTTGAACACACGTATGCATTCAAAATACTGAAGTGACTACCTGTAATGTGATTTGGAACACAGCAGATGTCTCCTTGGAGAGATGCTCTGAAAATATTAGCCATTATACAATTTTTAAAATGATATTACTCCTCCCTTTCTTCATGATGGGAACCTTTCCTTAACTGTTCCAGTGTGGCTGTACATGGTTTTTTAATCATGTATTACAAAGTAGTTCTAAAACACCATATTTTTGTCCTTAGACCATGGCTGGATTAACATGATAAAAAGACTTTACGATCGTCTGTATATATACTAGACTGCCACCAATTTCCCACTGTGAACTGCTAACAGAACTCCAAAGCCATAACCAAACTTAACATGTAGTCGTTTGTGGTCATTTGAATAAACAAAACTTCAAGTGAGAATATGTTCACAGACAACTTTCACACACGAGTCTGGTATGGATGTGATGACAAAATGTTTTTCTAAACTGAAGACGCTTTTAAATGTGAGCTGGTTAAGGGTTTCTGTACGCATATGCTTTGTATCTATAATTAATGCTCCCAAGGTTTTAAATCAGCACTAAATTATGAATGAGGTTAATGGTTAGACTTTGGTTGAGTTCACTGCACTTCTGTAAATGTACTTTCTCCTCCGGGCCGGTCTTTCTCAGCTCTATAATTCAAAGGAAGACTCTGAACTATATGATTTCTACAAACCAACAACCATCACCATAAAGTTTTGTGAAGGAACTTTGACTCTTACCCAAGAAGACAAAAGTCAAATGCACTGACAACGTCACTGAAAACTAAAAGAAAGAACAACAGAACAACACATTTACCTGGACAGCAGCCATTCAATCAAAATCCACCTTAAAACTAATACATACATGCAAGACTACATTTTGAATTCACTTGATCATGGTTGTAAACTTTTTCTAGTATTCATGAAGTTTCTGAGGTGATATGAGTTTGAAATTAAAGTAATTGATTTTTGAAGTTATTGAAATTCAAGTTTCAAAATTCCTTTATGAGATTGAATGTTCACGCCAGAAAACTGGAGGTTTGCCAAAAGGTTGAATTACACAACTTCAAACTAAAATAAATGTCGATGAAAATTTGAGATTTGGTAAATTAATATGAATGAAATATATTGAACTTTGGATGTATTTGCTTGATAATATAAATGATGGTATATTTATTGTAACAGTAGGTAAAACAGGTCAGTTCCATTGCTGCTGCTACTACTAGTAGTGCAAAAATTATGACTGCATTTCTATGACTAACATAAATAATAACAATAATGATGATTTTAAAAGCAAGAAGATAACAGTTAAACCAATGCTAATAGAAGATATACTTACATGTATAAAGTTTGTCATTTTAACTGATGGCAGTGGCAAATCAGGCGAAGTTGCAGTCAGTCGTGTCGACGCAAACTGTCTGCTGATCTCAAAAGTTTCCAGCTTGAAACTGCAGCATTTTTGCATGACTATATTTGAATATCCAAATAGCTAATTTGATAAAAGGTGAGAAGAGATTTTTTTTCTCCAATGTTTACCATCACCAACAAACATGAAATAGTTACTTTATTAATCACAGAAGGGTAAATGTTTTCGCTACAGCAGCATGATAGGTACAGGAAAGCAATAAAACAACAGGGTAAAAATATAAAGTATAAAAAATGCACAATATATACAATAACATAGAATAATTAAATGAAATTAAAACTAACTAAACAATAGTGCAAGGATCTAAACAAACAACAAAGAAGAAAACAAACAACCAACGGCGTTATTGTTGTGAGATTGATTTGGCCAGAGGTGAGTTATTGTACAGTCTTATTGCAGTGGGCAGGAATGATCTCCTGTATCAGGAATGATGTCCTGTATCAGGAATGATCTCCTGTATCAGGAATGATCTCCTGTATCAGGAATGATCTCCTGTATCAGGAATGATCTCCTGTATCTGTCCTTGTGACATCGGAGCTGAAGGAGTTTATTGGAGAAAGTGCTCCGCTGTCCCTGCAGCAGATGGTGAAGAGGCTGGTCCAGATTATCCTATATGGATAATAATTTCTTCAGTATCCTCCTCTCCACCACCTTTTCCAGGCTGCCCAGTTTCCCGAGCTACATACAATATCATTTCTTGTCAGTGATACACCAGAAAAAGATCTGTGTATTTTCATTTGAACTCCACTCGGCAAACGAGCTCAATACAACATTAAATGTACATCAGCTAACATGACATGAAAATGATGCAATTCTAAACTATGTAAAATTATGTTCGGGGTTTGCTCATCGTTTACTGCACATTTTTTTATACTTGACAATATGAACACACTTATGCACTCAAATTACTTAAGTGACTATCTGTAATGCGATTTGGAACACAGCAGATGTCTCCTTGGAGAGATTTTCTGAAAATATGAGCGACTATCCCAGTTTTAAAATGATATTGTACCTCCCTTTCTTTCAAATCAGCCAAAGCTGGAGTCGCTCTTTTCAACATAAAAATTCTGCTGATCTCAAAAGGTTCCAGCTTGACACTGCAGCATTTTTGCATGACTATATTTGAATATTCAAATTGACAATCTGATAACGGTAAGATGACATGTTTCCCGTCCATGTTTACCATTACCAACAAACATTAAATCCTGAGCTACATACATTATAATTCCTGGATACAGGTTAAAAAAAAATGAAAAAAAAGATCACTCGTGCAGCCGTCATCTGTGTATTTTCCTTTGAACTCCACTCTGCAAACGAGCTCAATATAACATCAAATGTACATCAGCTAACATTACAGGAAAATGATGCAATTCTACACCATGTCAAATGATGTTAGAGGTTTGCACCTCCAGCAAAATGTAGCAGAGTAGCACCTGTATTTGTGTTCATCAAAAAACTTAAGAAGTCTGCCACACCTTCTTGCATCTTGTGTGCACCTGTGTTGCGCAAAAGGAGATTAAAATAGGGCCCAACTAATTGGCCCAAAACCTTTTGTACAAAGATGCCTAAAGGTGTCCTGAAAAGACAGTTGAAACATTTTAAAGGTAACAATCAAAAATATGTATTCACAGAAAGCTTCTAACAGCAGCATTGTGCAGCTGAGAATTCAGACCACAGCCAGTGTGCTAGTAACTCAATGTCACGTGTAATAAACTAGAAATAAATACCAGAATTAAATACAGTTTAGTATACCCCATTACTTCACTCTGATAATAAGAAAATAATGATCCTAACACACGTCAGGCACTACGAGATTTAGTAAAAACAGGGAGCAAGTGAAGATGACAACGTGTTTTGTTTTACAAAACAAACTCATTTGGTTAACAAAGTCTTCTACCGACGTCAAAAATGACGATATCAAGATGATGATTTGAATATAAAAGACTTCCAGCTACATTACTAATAATTTCATGTATTACACCTTTTTAGCTTGTAAATATTATCAGTTACAAGAGATGTCTTCATCCATTGGCTTCATCTCGGTCTGCTCCTTGTTTTCTGTTTGGGGTTGAAACGTCCACCTCAGTTTGAAGTCGTTCAGTAAACCCTTGTTGGTTAGCACTGCACTGAGCTGAGAAGGAATAAAAGTGACAGTAGTGTTTTGGGGAATCTAACTTCCTGAAGCAGAAAATAATTAGTATTAATGGAACATAACGTACAATTAAAATGTTATTAATTTGATGTTATTTTTGCTGATGGAGCACAGATTCACTTGAGGACTGGGAGTTACCATAGTACATAGTCAAGGCTCTTTTTGATCATTTTGTTTAATGTTAATGTAGTACACATTTGTCTGAGGTCACGTGATACCTGCCCTCAGTAACTTCAACCTGATTCTTCAGCTCTGACATCTCAGATCTGATACTTTTGGTCAGAAGCCTGAAGCCCGATTCGGTAATCTGACACTTGAAACTTAAAGACTCTTGTCTGACGTCTGAAATCGAACCCTTGTCGCTCTGATACCTGAGGTGTAAACGTGAAGTCTGAGGCCTGTGGAACCAGAGAATATTGTAATGACCTTTACCTGCTTTAGGATCTGAGCTTTAGTAGCTGGATCTGAAAGGTCAGCAGTAGAGTGAATCTTCATCCTCACCATGGTCGTCTTCACTCTTAGATCTGGACGGTCAAACACGTGACCACAAACCAAGGAAAGAGTCATTATTGCATTGCAAAAGAAAATGAGAGAAATGTATCTATAAGGTTTGTATTTCTTTTCATCTTTATAGCACCAGAAGGAGTGTTCCTTGTTACAGTTCTCTTCAAGCCAACCATGGTCTGAATTTTCAGTTACACAGTGCTGGTTACCGTAATTATTTGGCTGTCCACTAATCCAGTTTGTGAAGGAGCTGTTGGTCTTGTCCGACCACCTCCACGGTACCCGGTACAAACCAATCCACACTTCATGTATAGAGTTAACTGACATCACCTGTGTGTTTTCTTCATCATTTTCAATCATAGCCAGCTCTGTGTGGTGTGTTCTGCAGTACGTCTGGGCATCCTCCCATGTCACTACATTGGTAATTAGAGTATATGTTTTCTGGCCCGAAGGATTTGCAGCTACAGTGACAGAAAAGTAAAGTTAGTGTCAGAAGAACCATAGCATTGGTTGTGTGACGATGGTGATGTTTCCAAACACACATTTAGTTTCAGAAGACAGAGTAGATCATGTTAGTCACGTTCATTTTTTCCCCATCTGTCGGTCCACAGTACAACAACCTGTTGATTCTTTTCGTGCTCCTTAATTCGTCAAAATAACATCTGTCATTTTTTTTTTCTCTCTGTCAGCCGTCAGGTTTGGTCGCATCCCGAAGAGAGAGAAGCAGAGGATGCTGCTGGAGATGCAGAACGCCATGAACAACATGATGAGCAACAACAGCCAGCTGCACAGCATGCTGCACGGCCACCAGAGCCTCCCGCTGCCCATGGAGGCCATGACCGGCGACGCCAGCGCCTCGCCGTCCTCTTCCTCCTCCTCCTCCTCCGCCGCTTCCGAGTCTCCGTCCTGCTCCAACCCCTCCTCCCCGCAGTGCGCCCAGGACTCTGAGTCGGTGGTTTCCATGGACACCAACTCCAGCTCGGCGTCGTCCTGCGGGTCGGACAGCGGCGAGGACGAGGCGGTCGTGGCGGTGAGCAGGCAGCACCAAGGCGCCTTCGCGTTCGGCCAGCAGAGGTCGGCGCGCCGGGGCCAGGCCACGCCCTCGCCGGTCGCCCCGGAGACGGGTGCCGAAGGCCGCACGGAGGAGGAGCAGCGGCAGGAGAGCTGGAACTGCTGGAACAACAACAACGCGGCGGCGGGCGGCTACCGGCACAAAGTTTACAGCGGTGGCCAGCACGTCACCAACTCTGCTTACAGGGAGGACAGAGGAGTCTACCAGCAGCAGCAGCTCAGCAGCGCCCCCAGCTGTGAACCGTCAGAAGACAGCCAAAGACAGCATGACTTCAATACACAAACTGCCTCATGTGGTTACCGTGGACCAACCGGCTGCGTGAGCAGCAGAGCACACCTGGTGAGTCGTTGGTTTCTTCGTCTCGCAGCAGAACACCAGACCGCTTTCCGATTACCTTGAAATGAACTCTCAGGTCCTCCGTGTTCTCCAGGTCTGCCCGATGAACACTTCACCTTACGTGGACCCCCGCAAGCCCAGCCAGGAGATCTGGGAGGAGTTCTCCATGAGCTTCACCCCCGCCGTGCGGGAGGTGGTCGAGTTCGCCAAGAGGATCCCGGGCTTCCGCGACCTCCCCGAGCACGACCAAGTGAGCCTGCTGAAGGCCGGGACCTTCGAGGTGAGAGGCCGAGCGTCGACGCGCCGTGTTGGTTTTTTGCGCGAGCCGACCGCGGCTTCCTCAAACAGAGCCGACTAATATTTGTTCCGATAACAGAATGGAAATGAAAAGAGACTTCACAAAATCCGTGACGTCGTTTCAGATATTTTAGTTGTAGTTCAATCAGGTGCTCCCGAAACGCTGACTAACCTTCAGCTTTTAGTGTGACATCATAACGTCCACTGAAAAGCTGAACGGACAAAAAAACGGCATCAGAATTATTCAGTCTTCAGTGTGCTGCAAACAAATGACAAACTCTTCTTCTTCTCTCTCTCGACCCGCCAGGTGCTGATGGTCCGGTTCGCCTCTCTGTTCAACGTGGCCGAGCGCACGGTGACCTTCCTGAGCGGCAAACGCTACAGCCTGGACACGCTGCGGTCGCTGGGCGCCGGCGAGCTGCTCAACTCCATGTGCGAGTTCAGCGAGAAGCTGGCGGCTCTGCGGCTCGACGCCGACGAGATGAGCCTCTTCACCGCCGTGGTGCTCGTCTCAGCCGGTAAGAACGCGTGTGTATATATATATATATATATATATATATATATATATATATATATATATATATATATATAAAGATTTTTTTTTTTTCGATCTGCTGTTGCGTCTCCGGTGTTAACGTGTCCTCCTCTCCGTCTCGTCTCCGTCTCAGACCGCTCGGGGATCCAGGACCTGAACCCGGTGGAGGCCCTGCAGGACAGACTGATCCGGGCGCTGCGAAACCTGGTGATGCAGAACCACGGCGACGAGTCGGCCACCACCTTCACCAAGCTGCTGCTCAAACTGCCCGAGCTGCGTTCACTCAACAACGTGCACTCGGAGGAACTGCTCTCGTTCAAAGTGCACCCTTAAAGGCTTCTTCCCGGGGGGGGGGGGGGGGGCTCCCTCCTCCTCCTCCTCCTCCTCCTCCTCACCCCTCGTATTCAACCAACCCAGTTTTGTTTCTAGATTGTATGAAAAGTTATTTTTTATTCTATTTTTGTTAAGTAGGCCACGTGGGGTCAGAAGAGAGAGCGAGATTTAAGACGTACTGTATTTATAGAAGAGACCGCTTACGCTTGTTGCACACAAACACACGGCAGTACACGTGTGTCAGAGGTTTTTGTTGTTGTTTTTTTACTTTTTATTCTCCAGAGAAAGACGAGTACTTAACTGGCTTTACGACCTTATGACAAAGTAGAATCTGATTAGTCGGGAAGATTCGGATTAGAATGTTGTTGTTGTTGTTGTTGTTGTTGTTTTCCTCCAAAAAAGCCATTTAATTCCAAAGTGTATTCTGTGACGAGCGGGTGAATGTGAGAGACGATATGTACTGTACTTTACATACATGTGTGCGTGGTCCAATACTTAAAGACTGCTACGTGTGTGACGAGGAAGGCAAGCTATCAGAAAAAAACACATCGAAGAACGTGTGACGATGACGCTGCTAATGCATGGCTGTACTTAAAGTAGACAACTATTACTCGGATCTTCTCCCCTCGCCTCGGAAAGCATCTGCTCCTCGTCTCGGTGTGTGTATGTATATATATATACATATGTATATGTATATATATATATAGAGCGTCGTATGTTTAATTTGCATTTTGTTTACGTGTTCATGTGCACGGGAACCTCCCGCATGGTGATTTCCGGGGGGAGTCGATGACGCCATTTACAAAAAGCAAAACACTACATTTGCACAAGATCTGGAGCAGAAAAACGATGTGACACAAAACCCACGAGTAGTGCGACACGGCATCATGTACATGTAATCACAACACGTGTTTCTTTTTGTCATTTTCCCACCTTCTGGATTTTACTTTTTTCTTTTTTTTCTTTTTTAAATCAAACTGTGTTTGCAGCACAGCACTGAATTTTGACACTTGTTTTTGTCATTTTGTTGAAATATCGGTTTCTTTTACTGGCATCAAGGCCATATGTAAATAACTATATAAAAATATATATATGTATAAATATCTGATGAAAATAGAATATAAATATGATATAGTATGAATAAAAAAAAGTGAAGAATACTGTGTGGTCTGTGTGGTTATTGATGTCTAAGTATATGTAATATTAGAAATTATTAAATTCAAATATTAAATCCACTGAACAGCAGTGATTACTGTTCACCACTAGGTGGAGATCCATCCCTATGAAAACCAAGTGTTCAGCAGAACAGCAGATTGTGCTGCTTTCTGTCTCAACTGCAGTTTATATCACATTAGATTTAATTAATCTAACAACTTGTAAAATTTCACAGTATTATTATCAGCAGATTTAGTTTTCTATTGGGCGTTGAATTAATGATAATTTTCTTTTAGATTTACGAATATAAGACTTGTGTGTAAAGTACAATAGGGTTAAAAGCTGTGAAAAGAAGCTTCACGTAAAGCCTATATTAACCCCCCCCCCCCCCCAAAAAAAAAGACTGGACAGAATAAATAGAGAAATAAATAAAGCAGAACATTTCAACATTTCAATCAAACTCTTTTCGAAACAGCTGTTACCAAACACTAATAAACACAGGTGTGCGTCATGAGGCGTGTACTCAAAGCGAGTGCAACATACCCAGGCTTTCTCTGGCTGAGCTGGCTAAAAAAGGAGAAACCCACAGTTAAAGATAATCAGTTCCACAACTGTGGTTATCATCAAAATGTCATACTGTAGTACGTCATCCAAAATTTACCCCCAAAAAATACATATGATAGTATGTCAAAAAAAAAAGTCAAACAAATGTCATAGTGTGTAGTCAAAAAAGTAAAAAAAAATTGTCATAGTAGTATGTCTTTCAAAGTGTCAAAAAAATATTGTCCTATGGTATTTGGTCTGCACTTTTGGTATATGACTTGGCTGAAGAAGTTCATTGTGTTCCCGCCTGCCACACAGGGGTCCTAAGGTCAAACCCCTGATGGGAAGAGAACAAATCTTTAACACAAAATGTTTGTGTGATCAGCAAAGTATATCGATCTATATATTGTCGGAAATGTCAAAAACGTTTAGTAGAAAATTTGATAAGAGTCATGCCATAGTATGTCGTCCAAAATGTTATACACTCATTAATGTCGTCAATAAAAGTCAAAGAAATGTCACTATAGTATGTGGTCCAGAATGTCAGTAAAATGTAATGGTGTTTGATATTTTACAAAAGGCTCATTGTAGTACAGGGTTGAGCGTCCCTGCCTGCCAAAAAGGAGACCGAAGTTCAATCCCCTGATGGGAAGAGAACAAATGTTTAAAAAAAAAATGGGCTTGTGTGATCAATAAAGTATATCTATCTATATATTGCCGGAAATGTCCAAAAAAATTTCGTTGAAAAATTGATAAAGTCATGCTATAGAATGTCATCAAGAAAGTCTAAAAAAAAGACACCCCCACAAAATGTCATACGACAGTATGTCTTCAGAGATGTCCAAAAAATGTCATTCTTTAGTATGTCGTCAAAAAAATGTCATACTTTAGTATTGCTTGAAAAAAACAATGTCTTACAAATGCCGTCCAAAATGTCCAAAAAATGTCATACTTTAGTATTGCTTGAAAAAAAAAATGTCTTACAAATGCCGTCCAAAATGTCCAAAAAATGTCATACTATAGTAGGTTGTCAAAAATGTGCTAAAAATGTCATACAATACTATGTCACCAAAAAAAGGTTATAATATAGTATGTCTTCATAAAAATGAGTTTGGCAAAGGTCGTTCCACCAGAGAGGGCAGCAAAACACGACATCTCTGTCTGAAGTTTAGTTACTCATAAAATGTGCAAGATACTTCATGTAATTCTTCACAAGAGTGTCATATCATCTCGTTCGCTTTATTCATTTTTTTCCTGAGCAAGATTCATTTTGCACAATTTTGAAAAGACAAATATTACAAAGATGAAAAAAAGATACAATACAGTGTACACAAAGTCAAAAAAGTAAATTAGTCTCTTGAAAGCCTCCACCCAGGTAATTTTTAAAGTTCACAAAGTTACAGAAAACACAAAGGATATACAGTACAGAAATATTATGACTACATAAAACTAATGAAAAACAAATAAAAACAAAATGTTTATGACAACAACATCAAAAACAATAAAATCAATAGAAAAGCAAAAAATGTGAGTTTGATGATGGATGACAGTGTGTGTTCATATCTGCATGTGATGTGTATGTTACAGTTACAAAACAGCAGTTACAAGTTTTTTTTTAAGCACATTTTAAAGCATTTTATAGAGAAACAGCTTCTTGCCAAATGGGAAAAGCCAAGTTGGTACCCTGATTATATCATATCTGAGTCAAGTCAGCAATTGAGGTTAAGATAAGTTAAGATGACAACATGTTTTGTTTTACAGTATTATTTACTGGAATTTGATATCCAAAGCATCTATCTACATTAATCATAGTTCCATGTATTCTACCTTTATAGCTTGTAAATTATACCCATCACCCAGGATGTCTTCATCCATTGGCTTCATCATTCTCTTCCCCTTGTTTTCTTTTTTGGGTTGAATCTTCCACCTCAGTTTGAAGTCATTCAGTAGTCTTGTTGGTTATCACTGCACCTAGCTGGAGGAAATAAAAGTGACAGTACTGTTAAAGTCAGAGGTCTCCAACCTGTACCTTGTGAACTACCAGTAGCCCACGACCCAGTTCTGAGTAGATTGTGGAAGGTTGAAACAACATGCAGTGTATCTCGTATATAGACTTTCTTGAACGGGTCACCCAGGTATATTGACGGCTGGCCAAGTATCTTCGATCAAATTCAGCGTTTCTTTATTCATTTATTTATAATCTGTCAAGGAGAACGACGCTATCAAGATGATGATTTGAATATCAAAGTCATCTAGCTACATTAATCATAGTTTTATGTATTCTACGTTTATAGCTTGTAAATATTACCCATCAAACGGGATGTCTTCATCCATTGGCTTCATCATTGTCTGCTCCTTGTTTTCTTTTTTGGGTTGAATATTCCACCTCAGTTTGAAGTCATTCAGTAGAGTCTTGTTGGTTATCAATTCACCAAGCTGAGAGGGAATAAAAATGACACAAGTGAAAACTAACTTCATGAAGCAGAAACTAATTAAAGGAGTAATGTAACATAATGTACAATTAATACATTGTTTATGTCCTTTCAGTTTTTGCTGTAAACACAATTTGAACCATTATCATTAAAAGGATATCTCAGAAATGGCTGAATTGAACTTTTTCAAATATAACACAATTACTCACTTGGCATCAAAGCTCAGGATCACTGTAACTTCACATCTTCCTCATTCTTGTGAATGTAATATTTCAGGAATCCTTAAAGGGCTTTTTTCAAGGTTGGCACAAACATTCATTTAGACTCTAGGATGGACTGATACGATTTTGGGGGTCAAAGGTCAAGGCCGGAGTCACCTCACACTGACTTATACTCATGAGCGAAGGTAACTGTGACCTCATTAAACACCCTTGTGATCATAACTCAATAATTCATACCCTGGTTATGACAACATTTGAATCAAATTCCTAATAGGAGGAAATTATTACTATTCTTATTTGTCTATTATTGAGCACCAAAACGAGGAACAGAAGAGCAGAACAGAAGTCTGATATCTGATATTGAAGTCCGATATCTGAAAGTTGATGACTACAGTATGAAGTGTAAACATGACGCCTGAAACCTTCACACTGAATCCTATCATCTGATGTGGAAGTCTGGAGGATGGTCCAGAATTGTTTCTGTGCTTTTGCATGAGAGAACCAGAGAATATGGGAGTGAGATTTACCTTCTGTAGGATCTGAGCCTGAATAAATGGATCTGAAAGATCAGCAGTCGAGTGCATCTTCATCCTCACCATTGTCTTCACTCGTACATCTGGACAGTCAAACAAACACATGATCACAAACCAAGGATAGAGTCATTATTGCATTTTTTTTTTTAAATGAGAGAAATGTATTTTCAAGGTTTAAATTTATTTTCACCTTTATAGCACCAGAAGGAGTATTCGTTGTTACAGTTGTCATCATTCCAACTATGGTCTAATTCCTCCATTGCACACTGCTGGTAACCACCATAGTTACCTGGCTGTCCACTCCCCCAGTTTCTGAAGGAGCTGTTGGTCTTGTCCGACCACCTCCACGGTACCCGGTACAAACCAATCCACACTTCATTTGTTGACTTAACTGACATCACCTGTGTGTTTTCTTCATCATTCTCAATCGTAGCCAGGTCTGTGTGGTGTGTTCTGCAGTACGTCTGGGCATCCTCCCATGTCACTACATTGGTAATTAGAGTATATGTTTTCTGGCCCGAAGGATTTACAGCTGCAACAGAAGAAAAATAAAGCTAGTGTGAGATGAACCATAGCAGTAGTTGTGTGAAGTTGTTGGTGTTTGAAAACATACATTTGGGTTATCTGGAGGTGAGTGGTTATGAAATAATGTTTTCACATTAATAGAACATACAGATGTACTTAAGTACAGACAGCCTGATCACCAGTGTGCAGCCATAAAAAGTAATTAAAGAGGACTTTTGACAGTGTTGCTTCTTGTCTTTATAGAATCAGCCATAATCAACTAGATGTTTAGTTGGTGGCTACAATCATCTGTAAACAACATCTCACCTTACTGTAGTCACGTTGAAATTAAGTATAATGTGTCATTACACTGTGATATCATTGAAGGTGTTATATACCACTCACTTTGACCAGATCCAAACAGTCTCAAAACTTTCAGCAACAGAGAGCAGTTTCATAAAACACAATATAAACGCAAAATGTTTCTTACCTTGGTAACAAACAAAATATTTTGTGTTCTTGCAATTAACATCACCCCATGTTCCACCGTCAGACATCATGACACAGGCTTCATTTCCAACCTGATTATTCGGCTCTCCTGGTTTCCACTTGTGGTAACCAGTTGTACTTGTTTTACCAGTCCCCGACCATCTCCAGGAGTTTGCATCATTGCCCATAACTCCTCTCCAGGATTTTGGGTCATCAGTCAGTCCGATCCATGCATATCCGGTCTCATAACTAGGCCTGTTTAACCTGTTAATGTCTTCCATGCTTTCAAAGGTCACCAGGTCGGTGTGTTTCACTCTGCAGTAATGCTGTGCATCGTTCCAGTTCATTTTTAAGTTGACATGGTGGTATTCACGAAAGTTGTCAGGAGAGCAGGAAGTGAGGCCAAATCCTGGAGGTTGATGATAGAGAGAATATTTAACTGTGAAACACTGAAAATCGTATTCTGAATGGTTCGTCTGAATAGTTTTGAAATCCCTTTATTTCACAATGATAACACATTTTTTATTTATTACTTTACTGTTTGAGGTATTTCCAAGTACACAACCCCGTGCAACACTATCATTTGCTGTGTTCTAAGTCAAGTACTCTAATGAGTACACTCACGTATAGTACTCTTACATGCCGACAGTGTAGCTTTGTCTCAAATCGCATGTTGATCTGCACTTACTGGAAATGACCGTAACATTTGAACGTAGCAGAAACAGGTTTTGTGCACTCAAAACTCTTATTGAACAATAATATCAACAACTACCCATATACAGTCAAATCTGACAGTCCAAACGTGATTCTTTCCCTTCAGTACTTCATTTTAAGGCTCCTTTTTCCAGAATGAATTTACATCATTTCACACATCTACATTTTAGGATTATGTGGTTTTACCTAAAGTGTGTTTTTTTTTTTTGCTTTTGGATAACTTCATTTCTTTGACAGTTTGGTGCAAAAAAAAAAAAAATCATTTCACATGTCAATTGTGTCCTGTTTTTTATTATACAATTCTTTGTTTAGAAAAATGTGTTGTTGCATAATTCTGAGGAATTTTTTAACTTGATATGTTAAATGATTTTGGTGACAGGAAACTGAAAAACACTAAAGTTATTGAATTCTTTTCCAATTAATGAATCCTGTAAAGTGTGCAAAATCCTATTTTTTGAAAGATATGTTGACTTTTACCATATACCATCAGGATACTCATCCTATACTGCATGTTCTTTTTACGTGACAGTATGATCACACTTATGCACTCAAATTACTTTAGTGACTACCTGGTATGTGATTTGGAACACAGCAAATGTCTCCTTGGAGAGATTTTTTGAAAATGAGAGCCACTATCCCAGTTTTAAAACGATATTACGCCTCCCTTTCTTCAAGGCTACCTCTCCTTCTCTGTTCCAGTGTGGCTGGACAAGATTTTCTAATCATATATTACAAAGTAGTTCTAAAACACCATAATTTGGTCCTTAGACCATGGCTGGATTAACATAAGGAGGCTTTGGGCAAAAATGTTTTACTGACCTACCACTTGCGACCATCTGAATATATACCCGACTGCCACCAAGTTCTCACTGTGACCTGCTAACAGACTTCCCAAGCTATAAAAATACTTAATATGTTGTAGTTTGTGGTAATTAAAATAAACAAAACTTTAAGTGAGAATATGTTTACAAACAATTTCACACGCCGTATCTCTACGAGTCTGGTATGGATGTGAGGAATTTTGTTTTCCTAAACTGAAGACACTTTAAAGGAATTTTTTTTTCAAGAGTTTCTGTCTATCCTGTTCCTACTATTGATACTAATTCATAACATTTTCCATCTGTATAAAGTTAAAGGACAACAAGGTCGGTCAAAAGGCTTCAGATGAGTTCACTGCCCCTTTGTAAATTAACTCTCTGACATGCCTGTAATTCTCAACTCAATGATTCCAAGGAAGATAATAAACTGTTCTGTGGTGAAAATGAACGAACAATCACGCCAATTAAATTCTGTAGAAGCAGTCATGACTCTTACCCAAGATGACAAAAATCCAATGCACTGTATCCATTTGTGATTTCACTGAAAACCCCAATAATAAATGAATTTGAAAAGCTGCATAGCACCAGAACAGCAGATAGTACAGCAAAAATCCACCTTCAGACAATCTGAAACAGCCAGACTATGGCTTCAGACTTGAACTAGTGTTTATAGCTCTCAGATATGGCTTTGAGCTGATATGAATTTCAAATAAATGTAAATCAATTTCCTGGAGATATTGAAAAGCAAGTATGAAAATCAGCAGGTAAAACAGATGATTCATGCAGGGAAATTTTCGGAAGTTTGAGTCCACAATGTCAAACTAAAATGGAACAAAGTAGATTATTGAATTTGATAAAGTGATTTGAAAAAAAACTACAACTGATTGCATTTTTTCAGACAACTGAATAGGTCTGTACTGCAATATGGAAAACATTTCGACTTCCAAACTGTTCTGAAAAGTTTTTTATATTTTCGACTCTGATTGTTTTCATTTAATAACAAAGTTGTCCAACATTTTTATTGAGGACAATTCCCCTTTGTGCAGCACTTATTTTCATTGTTGTTTTCTTTTTGAAGCTTAGGGTTCTCCAGAGCAACTAATCTCTGTACTTTTATTTGAATTACAGTGGTTTTGTAGCTGTAGCATTGTGAATAAGGATATTGATAGTGAAGGTCGAGACTTTGGAGCTCCCCAAGGGTGCTTTAAAAGAATATCCAGGTGTCTTATGCAAAGTGATGCTGTGAACTTGAGACAGGAGGTCTCCTCTGGCTTTGTCCATTTCTTACATCTTTTTCTGGAGCAGTTCTGTCGTTTAAAAGAGTCGGTATCTCTTCTAATAAGCAGAAAAAAAAGACTAATTATTGTAACTTATACTCTAAAACTACCCACTCGCAACTTGATAAGCTGAGCCTCATGTGACACAATTATCTGGCTTGAGTTGAGCTTATGATTATGATGATTATTATCATTGATGATTTTTAGTGGAAGATATACTCAAATGTATAAAATCCAGGATTTAAAATCTTTGCGGTCGCAAATTAATCAACGTTGGAGTCATATCTGCAAAGACATGTCTGCTGACCACAGAAGTATTGTTGTATCCCCAATTGTTTTCCCCGAGTCCGTTGATAGAGGCAGTCTTTAGGCAGTTTCCGGTCTTAGCGTATTTTTTATTAAGCATAGCATACAAGACATCCTGCATCGCATACAAGACATCTTGGAGAGCCCAACATCAACCTGAAGTCTCTTTGTTGGAGTCTGACACATACAGATCAAGCACACACTCTTATACAGTCCTGGGCATGTTTACTTAGAACTAATGTATAACCTCTCGTGCTGAGCCTGTTCTACTTACTTCCTCCTTTCACTTACTGATTTACTAGTCTCATGTCTGGGTCGTTACTGGTTCATCGGTTTTCTATACCATATATAGAGTTGTTATCCTATACTTGGACTCTTGAACTCTCTCTTCCCTGTTTTGCAACAGGTACACCCTAAAGGTCATTTACACTGTGTACGTAACTTCCGTATTTCGAATACGTGCTAAATTCCTGCAAAAGCAATGTGTTATACAATGATTACAGCCAACATATATTACAAGCAATGTGTTATACAATGATTACAGTCAGTATATATTTTGAACGTACAACACGTGAGCCCTCATATGCACTAAGCATATCTATATTCCACAGTATCTAGTACTGGGCTAAATCATTTTTTTGCATGGTTATATGTACATGTAAATGTATATCCAAATAGCTGGTCTGACAAAGGTCACCTTGGTTTTTACAATGTTTGGTTCATCAACAAGTTACGTTTTATCCCACTTTGAGATTACACTGGGAATTTTACGTGGCCAGCAGAATTAAATACAATGAGTTGTAAAGCAATACCAAATCATGTGTACAAGAACCTCAACGTGATGCCAGGGAAACACAAGGAATAACGCAATGAATTGACCTAAAACCTTTGAACAAAGTACCTTAAAAATGAGCTGAAAGTTTCTCAAAGTGACAACGAAAAATATTTATTCACAGAAAGTTCCTTACAGCAGCACTGTGCAGTTAAGAGTTCAGACCACAGCTGATGTGCTAGTAACTACATGTGATGCGCAATAAACTACATTTGCAAGAAAAATATAACTGAAATAAATGGACAATTCCATTTTGCCAGGAAATTGATTTCATTGAATTGCTACAGTCGAAAAACACCAAAAGAATGCACAGTAATACACTTTAACACGCCCTTAAATTATAACTAAAGTTGTTATATCATATATATGTGTCATTGTTTTACTGAGACTCTACTTTAATCACTCATCATTGAATCATTAAAACACATGTAAGACAGGAGACCATGTACGTATTCACTCATTGTATAAGGTTCTCTGAATCTGCTGATGTGCTGACGATCTGGCTGCAGTAACATAAAGGCAAGAAACAGGTCATCATTTTCCAATAGTTATTAAACCAAAAGAAATGGAATAATTTCTCATCTTGTGTTGCACCTGTTGTTTTTACCGGCTTCAAAAGGTGGCAGCAATGCACCGAAAAGCTTTTAGCTTTTACCATCATTGTCCGGCAAAAGAAGAAGATAACGTTACTGCCAGGTGAGATTAGATGCTACGGTACAAACAGGGAAAACATACAAAGATAACTCAAGCCGTCAAAAAGTTATTTGTTGAACTCCTAAAGAAGAGTAAATGAAAAAGAGGTGCAGTGCAAACTGTACCAGGTAAATCTAGCACATCATAACTCCACCACAGTCATTTGAGGAGGAAGCAACGAGCAAACAGTCTCTCCATAGATCATCAATGAGCGTCTTGCTTTGTCAATAAATTAAATAAGTTTTATGTTAGACGTACAGAGAAAACAACAGCCTTCATCTTAAAGTTAAAAGCTAAAAACAGGCTTCTCATCAGACTTGTAATTGTGTTTTTTTTTTGTTTCTGTGAGCAAAATTTGATTTTGAGTCAAGTATGCAGATAAGGCACAAGTGAAGATCACATGTTTTGTTTTACAGCATCTAAGTCAGTTAATAAAGTCATTTGGCTAGATTAATTAAAGTTTAATGTATTCTACCTTTGTAGCTTGCAAATATTATCAGTTACACAGGATGTCATCATCCATTGGCTTCATCATTCTCTTCTCGTTGTTTTATCTTTTGGGTTGAATCTTCCTCCTCAGTTTGAAGCCAGTACAGCAGAATAAACACACAAAAAAAGCACAGTTTCCAGCTACAGTCACACAACATCTGATGAATAGGCAGTATTACACTATAAGGTGCCCTGAAATAAAACAAAGTGATTAGTCAGAGGTGGAAAAAGATTCCCTTCCTATTATTAAATATCTACTGTGATCACACACAAACTAGAAAATCTGTCATTAATTGATCATAATTTTAAAACAGAGCAAAGACAGGTAAGCGTATGTTTTCATTCATTGTATGAGTTTCTCTGAAGCTTATCATTATATACTACTTGCACATAAGAACGTGGAAACAGATATCTTGAAAAGTGACTGAACACCTCCTGAAAACTTGCTGACCTGCTGATTTCTCCCTGCAGTGAAGTGTAGGCCCATTTCAGACCTCACTCAGCAGTGATGCTGGATGAGGACAGAGGTGAAAAAAACTCATCAAGCAGAGAGTGCAGCAAAACTACTTTTCACTCTGTTGTTTCATCAAGCTTAATATGAGAAGGATAAACTAGTGTTTATAGCTCTCAGATATGGCTTTGAGCTGATATGAATTTCAAATAAATGTAAATCAATTTCCTGGAGATATTGAAAAGCAAGTATGAAAATCAGCAGGTAAAACAGATGATTCATGCAGGGAAATTTTCGGAAGTTTGAGTCCACAATGTCAAACTAAAATGGAACAAAGTAGATTATTGAATTTTATAAAGTGATTTGAAAAAAAACTACAACTGATTGCATTTTTTTTCAATAATATTTGTTTAGCTGATGATCGCTATCCAAGTCATTTGATATCGACGATCTCCTGATACCACGTCTCGATCCAATCCTTTTCTTTTTTTAAAATCCCAATTGTCCCATACATTTTTAAATTCAAGATAATGTGACAACTGAATAGGTCTGTACTGCAATATGGAAAACATTTCGACTTCCAAACTGTTCTGAAAAGTTTTTTATATTTTCGACTCTGTTTGTTTTCATTTAATAACAAAGTTGTCCAACATTTTTATTGAGGACAATTCCCCTTTGTGCAGCACTTATTTTCATTGTTGTTTTCTTTTTGAAGTTTAGGGTTCTCCAGAGCAACTAATCTCTGTACTTTTATTTGAATTACAGTGTTTTTGTAGCTGTAAATAATTTGTAGCATTATGAATAAGGATATTGATAGTGAAGGTCGAGACTTTGGAGCTCCCCAAGGGTGCTTTAAAAGAATATCCAGGTGTCTTATGCAAAGTGATGCTGTGAACTGGAGACAGGAGGTCTCCTTTGGCTTTGTCCATTTCTTACATCTTTTTCTGGAGCAGTTCTGTCGTTTAAAAGAGTCGGTATCTCTTCTAATAAGCAGAAAAAAAAGACTAATTATTGTAACTTCTGCTCTAAAACTACCCACTCGCAACTTGATAAGCTGAGCCTCATGTGACACAATTATCTGGCTTGAGTTGAGCTTATGATTATGATGATTATTATCATTGATGATTTTTAGTGGAAGATATACTCAAATGTATATAATCCAGGATTTAAAATCTTTGCGGTCGCAAATTAATCAACGTTGGAGTCATATCTGCAAAGACATGTCTGCTGACCACAGAAGCATCTAGTACTGGGCTGAATCATTTTTTGCATGGTTATATGTACATGTAAATGTATATCCAAATAGCTGGTCTGACAAAGGTCACCTTGGTTTTTACAATGTTTGGTTCATCAACAAGTTATGTTTTATCCCACTTTGAGATTACACTGGGAATTTTACGTGGCCAGCAGAATTAAATACAATGAGTTGTAAAGCAATACCAAATCATATGTGCAAAAACCTCAACGTGATGCCAGGGAAACACAAGGAATAACGCAATGAATTGACCTAAAACCTTTGAACAAAGTACCTTAAAAATGTGCTGAAAGTTTTTCAAAGTGACAATGAAAAATATTTATTCACAGAAAGTTCCTTACAGCAGCACTGTGCAGTTAAGAGTTCAGACCACAGCTGATGTGCTAGTAACTACATGTGATGCGCAATAAACTACATTTGCAAGAAAAATATAACTGAAATAAATGGACAATTCCGTGTTGCCAGGAAATTGATTTAATTGAATTGCTACCGTCGAAAAACACCAAAAGAATGCACAGTAATACACTTTAACACGCCCTTAAATTATAACTATAGTTGTTATATCATATATATGTGTCATTGTTTTACCAAGTCTCTACTTTAATCACTCATCATTGAATCATTAAAACACATGTAAGACAGGAGACCATGTACGTATTCACTCATTGTACAAGGTTCTCTGAATCTGCTGATGTGCTGACGATCCGGCTGCAGTAACATAAAGGCAAGAAACAGGTCATCATTTTCCAATAGTTATTAAACCAAAAGAAATGGAATAATTTCTCATCTTGTGTTGCACCTGTTGTTTTTAACGGCTTCAAAAGTGGCAGCAATGCACCGAAAAGCTATTTGCTTTTACCGTCATTAACCGGCAAAAGAAGAAGATAACGTTACTGCCGGGTGAGATTAGATGCTACGGTACAAACAGGGAAAACATACAAAGAAAACTCAATCTGTCAAAAAGTTATTTGTTGAACTAAAGAAGAGTAAATGAAAAAGAGGTGCAGTGCAA
>NW_027185420.1:1514182-1687826 GCF_022577435.1 Embiotoca jacksoni | reverse complement strand
GCCATGTAGTGTATCCCATTTGCCATCGTTCTGAGTAGGAAACTGCTCAGTAAACACTTAGTTTAAGCCGTGGCATTAATATGCAGTTTTATGCTGTTTTGAGCTTCTCTCACTGAGATAAGGCTGTTTTTGAAATATTGTGTTTCCTGTGAAATTGTCCACACAAAGTGACTTGAAAACACTTTGGCCATGTAGTGTATCCCATTTGCCATCGTTCTGAGTATGAAACTGCTTTGTAAAAACTTAGTTTAAGCCCTGTCACTGTAAAGCCGTTTTATGCTGTTTTTGAGCTTCTCTCCCTGAGATAAGGCTGTTTTTGAAATATTGTGTTTCCTGTGAAATTGTCCACACAAAGTGACTTGAAAACACTTTGGCCATGTAGTGTATCCCATTTGCCATCGTTCTGAGTAGGAAACTGCTCAGTAAACACTTAGTTTAAGCCGTGGCATTAATATGTAGTTTTATGCTGTATTTGAGCTTCTCTCACTGAGAAAAGGGCTGTTTTTGAAATATTGTGGTTTCCTGTGAAATTGTCCACACAAAGTGACTTGAAAACACTTTGGCCATGTAGTGTATCCCATTTGCCATCGTTCTGAGAATGAAACTGCTTTGTAAAAACTTAGTTTAAGCCCTGTCACTGTAAAGCCGTTTTATGCTGTTTTTGAGCTTCTCTCGCTGAGATAAGGCTGTTTTTGAAATATTGTGTTTCCTGTGAAATTGTCCACACAAAGTGACTTGAAAACACTTTGGCCATGTAGTGTATCCCATTTGCCATCGATCTGAGTAGGAAACTGCTTAGTAAACACTTAGTTTAAGCCCTGGCACTGTAAAGCCATTTTACGCTGTTTTTGAGCTTCTCTCACTGAGATAAGGCTGTTTTTGAAATATTGTGTTTCCTGTGAAATTGTCCACACAAAGTGCCTTGAAAACACTTTGGCTATGTAGTGTATCCCATTTGCCATCATTCTGAGTAGGAAACTGTTTAGTAAACACTTAGTTTAAGCCCTGGCACTGTAAAGCAGTTTTATGCTGTTTTTGAGCTTCTCTCACTGAGATAAGGCTGTTTTTGAAATATTGTGTTTCCTGTGAAATTGTCCACACAAAGTGACTTGAAAACACTTTGGCCATGTAGTGTATCCCATTTGCCATCGTTCTGAGTAGGAAACTGTTTAGTAAACACTTAGTTTAAACACTGGCACTGTAAAGCAGTTTTATGCTGTTTTTGAGCTTCTCTCGCTGAGATAAGGCTGTTTTTGAAATATTGTGTTTCCTGTGAAATTGTCCACAGAAAGTGACTTGAAAACACTTTGGCCATGTAGTGTATCCCATTTGCCATCGTTCTGAGTAGGAAACTGCTCAGTAAACACTTAGTTTAAGCCGTCGCATTAATATGTAGTATTATGCTGTATTTGAGCTTCTCTCACTGAGAAAAGGCTGTTTTTGAAATATTGTGTTTCCTGTGAAATTGTCCACACAAAGTGACTTGAAACCACTTTGTCCATGCAGTGTATCCCATTTGCCAAGTTCTGAGTATGAAACTTGTTTGTAAACACTTAGTTTAAGCCGTGGCGCTGTGATGCAGTTTTACATTAGGCTGAGAAAGTGAGACTTGAAATGCTGTTTTCTGTCTAATTGCAGACACAAAGTGAAGCCACATTGGCCATGCAGTGTATCCCATTTGCTGTTGAAGAAATTTGTTCAGAAACACTTAGTTTAAGCCGTGGCACTGTAATGCAGTTTTATGCTGTTTTTGAGCTTCTATCGCTGAGATAAGGCTGTTTTTGAAACATTGTGTTTCCTGTGAAATTGTCCACACAAAGTGACTTGAAAACACTTTGGCCATGTAGTGTATCCCATTTGCCATCGTTCTGAGTAGGGAAACTGCTCAGTAAACACTTAGTTTAAGCCGTGGCATTAATATGCAGTTTTATGCTGTTTTTGAGCTTCTCTCACTGAGATAAGGCTGTTTTTGAAATATTGTGTTTCCTGTGAAATTGTCCACACAAAGTGACTTGAAAACACTTTGGCCATGTAGTGTATCCCATTTGCCATCGTTCTGAGTATGAAACTGCTTTGTAAAAACTTAGTTTAAGCCCTGTCACTGTAAAGCCGTTTTATGCTGTTTTTGAGCTTCTCTCCCTGAGATAAGGCTGTTTTTGAAATATTGTGTTTCCTGTGAAATTGTCCACACAAAGTGACTTGAAAACACTTTGGCCATGTAGTGTATCCCATTTGCCATCGTTCTGAGTAGGAAACTGCTCAGTAAACACTTAGTTTAAGCCGTGGCATTAATATGTAGTTTTATGCTGTATTTGAGCTTCTCTCACTGAGAAAAGGCTGTTTTTGAAATATTGTGTTTCCTGTGAAATTGTCCACACAAAGTGACTTGAAAACACTTTGGCCATGTAGTGTATCCCATTTGCCATCGTTCTGAGAATGAAACTGCTTTGTAAAAACTTAGTTTAAGCCCTGTCACTGTAAAGCCGTTTTATGCTGTTTTTGAGCTTCTCTCGCTGAGATAAGGCTGTTTTTGAAATATTGTGTTTCCTGTGAAATTGTCCACACAAAGTGACTTGAAAACACTTTGGCCATGTAGTGTATCCCATTTGCCATCGATCTGAGTAGGAAACTGCTTAGTAAACACTTAGTTTAAGCCCTGGCACTGTAAAGCCATTTTACGCTGTTTTTGAGCTTCTCTCACTGAGATAAGGCTGTTTTTGAAATATTGTGTTTCCTGTGAAATTGTCCACACAAAGTGCCTTGAAAACACTTTGGCTATGTAGTGTATCCCATTTGCCATCATTCTGAGTAGGAAACTGTTTAGTAAACACTTAGTTTAAGCCCTGGCACTGTAAAGCAGTTTTTATGCTGTTTTTGAGCTTCTCTCACTGAGATAAGGCTGTTTTTGAAATATTGTGTTTCCTGTGAAATTGTCCACACAAAGTGACTTGAAAACACTTTGGCCATGTAGTGTATCCCATTTGCCATCGTTCTGAGTAGGAAACTGTTTAGTAAACACTTAGTTTAAACACTGGCACTGTAAAGCAGTTTTATGCTGTTTTTGAGCTTCTCTCGCTGAGATAAGGCTGTTTTTGAAATATTGTGTTTCCTGTGAAATTGTCCACAGAAAGTGACTTGAAAACACTTTGGCCATGTAGTGTATCCCATTTGCCATCGTTCTGAGTAGGAAACTGCTCAGTAAACACTTAGTTTAAGCCGTCGCATTAATATGTAGTATTATGCTGTATTTGAGCTTCTCTCACTGAGAAAAGGCTGTTTTTGAAATATTGTGTTTCCTGTGAAATTGTCCACACAAAGTGACTTGAAACCACTTTGTCCATGCAGTGTATCCCATTTGCCAAAGTTCTGAGTATGAAACTTGTTTGTAAACACTTAGTTTAAGCCGTGGCGCTGTGATGCAGTTTTACATTAGGCTGAGAAAGTGAGACTTGAAATGCTGTTTTTCTGTCTAATTGCAGACACAAAGTGAAGCCACATTGGCCATGCAGTGTATCCCATTTGCTGTTGAAGAAATTTGTTCAGAAACACTTAGTTTAAGCCGTGGCACTGTAATGCAGTTTTATGCTGTTTTTGAGCTTCTATCGCTGAGATAAGGCTGTTTTTGAAACATTGTGTTTCCTGTGAAATTGTCCACACAAAGTGACTTGAAAACACTTTGGCCATGTAGTGTATCCCATTTGCCATCGTTCTGAGTAGGAAACTGCTCAGTAAACACTTAGTTTAAGCCGTGGCATTAATATGCAGTTTTATGCTGTTTTTGAGCTTCTCTCACTGAGATAAGGCTGTTTTTGAAATATTGTGTTTCCTGTGAAATTGTCCACACAAAGTGACTTGAAAACACTTTGGCCATGTAGTGTATCCCATTTGCCATCGTTCTGAGTATGAAACTGCTTTGTAAAAACTTAGTTTAAGCCCTGTCACTGTAAAGCCGTTTTATGCTGTTTTTGAGCTTCTCTCCCTGAGATAAGGCTGTTTTTGAAATATTGTGTTTCCTGTGAAATTGTCCACACAAAGTGATTTGAAAACACTTTGGCCATGTAGTGTATCCCATTTGCCATCGTTCTGAGTAGGAAACTGCTCAGTAAACACTTAGTTTAAGCCGTGGCATTAATATGTAGTTTTATGCTGTATTTGAGCTTCTCTCACTGAGAAAAGGCTGTTTTTGAAATATTGTGTTTCCTGCGAAATTGTCCACACAAAGTGACTTGAAAACACTTTGGCCATGTAGTGTATCCCATTTGCCATCGTTCTGAGTAGGAAACTGCTCAGTAAACACTTAGTTTAAGCCGTGGCATTAATATGTAGTTTTATGCTGTATTTGAGCTTCTCTCACTGAGAAAAGGCTGTTTTTGAAATATTGTGTTTCCTGTGAAATTGTCCACACAAAGTGACTTGAAACCACTTTGTCCATGCAGTGTATCCCATTTGCCAAAGTTCTGAGTATGAAACTTGTTTGTAAACACTTAGTTTAAGCCGTGGCGCTGTGATGCAGTTTTACATTAGGCTGAGAAAGTGAGACTTGAAATGCTGTTTTCTGTCTAATTGCAGACACAAAGTGAAGCCACATTGGCCATGCAGTGTATCCCATTTGCTGTTGAAGAAATTTGTTCAGAAACACTTAGTTTAAGCCGTGGCACTGTAATGCAGTTTTATGCTGTTTTTGAGCTTCTATCGCTGAGATAAGGCTGTTTTTGAAACATTGTGTTTCCTGTGAAATTGTCAACACAAAGTGACTTGAAAACACTTTGGCCATGTAGTGTATCCCATTTGCCATCGATCTGAGTAGGAAACTGCTTAGTAAACACTTAGTTTAAGCCCTGGCACTGTAAAGCCATTTTATGCTGTTTTTGAGCTTCTCTCGCTGAGATAAGGCTGTTTTTGAAATATTGTGTTTCCTGCGAAATTGTCCACACAAAGTGACTTGAAAACACTTTGGCCATGTAGTGTATCCCATTTGCCATCGTTCTGAGTAGGAAACTGCTCAGTAAACACTTAGTTTAAGCCCTGGCACTGTAAAGTAGTTTTATGCTGTTTTTGAGCTTCTCTCACTGAGATAAGGCTGTTTTTGAAATATTGTGTTTCCTGTGAAATTGTCCACACAAAGTGACTTGAAACCACTTTGTCCATGCAGTGTATCCCATTTGTCAAAGTTCTGAGTATGAAACTTGTTTGTAAACACTTAGTTTAAGCCGTGGCGCTGTGATGCAGTTTTACATTAGGCTGAGAAAGTGAGACTTGAAATGCTGTTTTCTGTCTAATTGCAGACACAAAGTGAAGCCACATTGGCCATGCAGTGTATCCCATTTGCTGTTGAAGAAATTTGTTCAGAAACACTTAGTTTAAGCCGTGGCACTGTAATGCAGTTTTATGCTGTTTTTGAGCTTCTATCGCTGAGATAAGGCTGTTTTTGAAATATTGTGTTTCCTGTGAAATTGTCCACACAAAGTGACTTGAAAACACTTTGGCCATGTAGTGTATCCCATTTGCCATCGTTCTGAGTAGGAAACTGCTCAGTAAACACTTAGTTTAAGCCGTGGCATTAATATGTAGTTTTATGCTGTATTTGAGCTTCTCTCACTGAGAAAAGGCTGTTTTTGAAATATTGTGTTTCCTGTGAAATTGTCCACACAAAGTGACTTGAAAACACTTTGGCCATGTAGTGTATCCCATTTGCCATCGTTCTGAGTATGAAACTGCTTAGTAAACACTTAGTTTAAGCCCTGGCACTGTAAAGCCATTTTATGCTGTTTTTGAGCTTCTCTCGCTGAGATAAGGCTGTTTTTGAAATATTGTGTTTCCTGTGAAATTGTCCACACAAAGTGACTTGAAAACACTTTGGCCATGTAGTGTATCCCATTTGCCATCGTTCTGAGTAGGAAACTGCTCAGTAAACACTTAGTTTAAGCCGTCGCATTAATATGTAGTATTATGCTGTATTTGAGCTTCTCTCACTGAGAAAAGGCTGTTTTTGAAATATTGTGTTTCCTGTGAAATTGTCCACACAAAGTGACTTGAAAACACTTTGGCCATGTAGTGTATCCCATTTGCCATCGTTCTGAGAATGAAACTGCTTTGTAAAAACTTAGTTTAAGCCCTGTCACTGTAAAGCCGTTTTATGCTGTTTTTGAGCTTCTCTCGCTGAGATAAGGCTGTTTTTGAAATATTGTGTTTCCTGTGAAATTGTCCACACAAAGTGACTTGAAAACACTTTGGCCATGTAGTGTATCCCATTTGCCATCGATCTGAGTAGGAAACTGCTTAGTAAACACTTAGTTTAAGCCCTGGCACTGTAAAGCCATTTTACGCTGTTTTTGAGCTTCTCTCACTGAGATAAGGCTGTTTTTGAAATATTGTGTTTCCTGTGAAATTGTCCACACAAAGTGCCTTGAAAACACTTTGGCTATGTAGTGTATCCCATTTGCCATCATTCTTAGTAGGAAACTGTTTAGTAAACACTTAGTTTAAGCCCTGGCACTGTAAAGCAGTTTTATGCTGTTTTTGAGCTTCTCTCACTGAGATAAGGCTGTTTTTGAAATATTGTGTTTCCTGTGAAATTGTCCACACAAAGTGACTTGAAAACACTTTGGCCATGTAGTGTATCCCATTTGCCATCGTTCTGAGTAGGAAACTGCTCAGTAAACACTTAGTTTAAGCCGTCGCATTAATATGTAGTATTATGCTGTATTTGAGCTTCTCTCACTGAGAAAAGGCTGTTTTTGAAATATTGTGTTTCCTGTGAAATTGTCCACACAAAGTGACTTGAAACCACTTTGTCCATGCAGTGTATCCCATTTGCCAAAGTTCTGAGTATGAAACTTGTTTGTAAACACTTAGTTTAAGCCGTGGCGCTGTGATGCAGTTTTTACATTAGGCTGAGAAAGTGAGACTTGAAATGCTGTTTTCTGTCTAATTGCAGACACAAAGTGAAGCCACATTGGCCATGCAGTGTATCCCATTTGCTGTTGAAGAAATTTGTTCAGAAACACTTAGTTTAAGCCGTGGCACTGTAATGCAGTTTTATGCTGTTTTTGAGCTTCTATCGCTGAGATAAGGCTGTTTTTGAAACATTGTGTTTCCTGTGAAATTGTCCACACAAAGTGACTTGAAAACACTTTGGCCATGTAGTGTATCCCATTTGCCATCGTTCTGAGTAGGAAACTGCTCAGTAAACACTTAGTTTAAGCCGTCGCATTAATATGTAGTATTATGCTGTATTTGAGCTTCTCTCACTGAGAAAAGGCTGTTTTTGAAATATTGTGTTTCCTGTGAAATTGTCCACACAAAGTGACTTGAAACCACTTTGTCCATGCAGTGTATCCCATTTGCCAAAGTTCTGAGTATGAAACTTGTTTGTAAACACTTAGTTTAAGCCGTGGCGCTGTGATGCAGTTTTACATTAGGCTGAGAAAGTGAGACTTGAAATGCTGTTTTCTGTCTAATTGCAGACACAAAGTGAAGCCACATTGGCCATGCAGTGTATCCCATTTGCTGTTGAAGAAATTTGTTCAGAAACACTTAGTTTAAGCCGTGGCACTGTAATGCAGTTTTATGCTGTTTTTGAGCTTCTATCGCTGAGATAAGGCTGTTTTTGAAACATTGTGTTTCCTGTGAAATTGTCCACACAAAGTGACTTGAAAACACTTTGGCCATGTAGTGTATCCCATTTGCCATCGTTCTGAGTAGGAAACTGCTCAGTAAACACTTAGTTTAAGCTGTGGCATTAATATGCAGTTTTATGCTGTTTTTGAGCTTCTCTCACTGAGATAAGGCTGTTTTTGAAATATTGTGTTTCCTGTGAAATTGTCCACACAAAGTGACTTGAAAACACTTTGGCCATGTAGTGTATCCCATTTGCCATCGTTCTGAGTATGAAACTGCTTTGTAAAAACTTAGTTTAAGCCCTGTCACTGTAAAGCCGTTTTATGCTGTTTTTGAGCTTCTCTCCCTGAGATAAGGCTGTTTTTGAAATTTTGTGTTTCCTGTGAAATTGTCCACACAAAGTGACTTGAAAACACTTTGGCCATGTAGTGTATCCCATTTGCCATCGTTCTGAGTAGGAAACTGCTCAGTAAACACTTAGTTTAAGCCGTGGCATTAATATGTAGTTTTATGCTGTATTTGAGCTTCTCTCACTGAGAAAAGGCTGTTTTTGAAATATTGTGTTTCCTGTGAAATTGTCCACACAAAGTGACTTGAAAACACTTTGGCCATGTAGTGTATCCCATTTGCCATCGTTCTGAGAATGAAACTGCTTTGTAAAAACTTAGTTTAAGCCCTGTCACTGTAAAGCCGTTTTATGCTGTTTTTGAGCTTCTCTCGCTGAGATAAGGCTGTTTTTGAAATATTGTGTTTCCTGTGAAATTGTCCACACAAAGTGACTTGAAAACACTTTGGCCATGTAGTGTATCCCATTTGCCATCGTTCTGAGTAGGAAACTGCTCAGTAAACACTTAGTTTAAGCCGTCGCATTAATATGTAGTATTATGCTGTATTTGAGCTTCTCTCACTGAGAAAAGGCTGTTTTTGAAATATTGTGTTTCCTGTGAAATTGTCCACACAAAGTGACTTGAAAACACTTTGGCCATGTAGTGTATCCCATTTGCCATCGTTCTGAGAATGAAACTGCTTTGTAAAAACTTAGTTTAAGCCCTGTCACTGTAATGCCGTTTTATGCTGTTTTTGAGCTTCTCTCGCTGAGATAAGGCTGTTTTTGAAATATTGTGTTTCCTGTGAAATTGTCCACACAAAGTGACTTGAAAACACTTTGGCCATGTAGTGTATCCCATTTGCCATCGATCTGAGTAGGAAACTGCTTAGTAAACACTTAGTTTAAGCCCTGGCACTGTAAAGCCATTTTACGCTGTTTTTGAGCTTCTCTCACTGAGATAAGGCTGTTTTTGAAATATTGTGTTTCCTGTGAAATTGTCCACACAAAGTGCCTTGAAAACACTTTGGCTATGTAGTGTATCCCATTTGCCATCATTCTTAGTAGGAAACTGTTTAGTAAACACTTAGTTTAAGCCCTGGCACTGTAAAGCAGTTTTATGCTGTTTTTGAGCTTCTCTCACTGAGATAAGGCTGTTTTTGAAATATTGTGTTTCCTGTGAAATTGTCCACACAAAGTGACTTGAAAACACTTTGGCCATGTAGTGTATCCCATTTGCCATCGTTCTGAGTAGGAAACTGCTCAGTAAACACTTAGTTTAAGCCGTCGCATTAATATGTAGTATTATGCTGTATTTGAGCTTCTCTCACTGAGAAAAGGCTGTTTTTGAAATATTGTGTTTCCTGTGAAATTGTCCACACAAAGTGACTTGAAACCACTTTGTCCATGCAGTGTATCCCATTTGCCAAAGTTCTGAGTATGAAACTTGTTTGTAAACACTTAGTTTAAGCCGTGGCGCTGTGATGCAGTTTTACATTAGGCTGAGAAAGTGAGACTTGAAATGCTGTTTTCTGTCTAATTGCAGACACAAAGTGAAGCCACATTGGCCATGCAGTGTATCCCATTTGCTGTTGAAGAAATTTGTTCAGAAACACTTAGTTTAAGCCGTGGCACTGTAATGCAGTTTTATGCTGTTTTTTGAGCTTCTATCGCTGAGATAAGGCTGTTTTTGAAACATTGTGTTTCCTGTGAAATTGTCCACACAAAGTGACTTGAAAACACTTTGGCCATGTAGTGTATCCCATTTGCCATCGTTCTGAGTAGGAAACTGCTCAGTAAACACTTAGTTTAAGCCGTGGCATTAATATGCAGTTTTATGCTGTTTTTGAGCTTCTCTCACTGAGATAAGGCTGTTTTTGAAATATTGTGTTTCCTGTGAAATTGTCCACACAAAGTGACTTGAAAACACTTTGGCCATGTAGTGTATCCCATTTGCCATCGTTCTGAGTATGAAACTGCTTTGTAAAAACTTAGTTTAAGCCCTGTCACTGTAAAGCCGTTTTATGCTGTTTTTGAGCTTCTCTCCCTGAGATAAGGCTGTTTTTGAAATATTGTGTTTCCTGTGAAATTGTCCACACAAAGTGACTTGAAAACACTTTGGCCATGTAGTGTATCCCATTTGCCATCGTTCTGAGTAGGAAACTGCTCAGTAAACACTTAGTTTAAGCCGTGGCATTAATATGTAGTTTTATGCTGTATTTGAGCTTCTCTCACTGAGAAAAGGCTGTTTTTGAAATATTGTGTTTCCTGTGAAATTGTCCACACAAAGTGACTTGAAAACACTTTGGCCATGTAGTGTATCCCATTTGCCATCGTTCTGAGAATGAAACTGCTTTGTAAAAACTTAGTTTAAGCCCTGTCACTGTAAAGCCGTTTTATGCTGTTTTTGAGCTTCTCTCGCTGAGATAAGGCTGTTTTTGAAATATTGTGTTTCCTGTGAAATTGTCCACACAAAGTGACTTGAAAACACTTTGGCCATGTAGTGTATCCCATTTGCCATCGATCTGAGTAGGAAACTGCTTAGTAAACACTTAGTTTAAGCCCTGGCACTGTAAAGCCATTTTACGCTGTTTTTGAGCTTCTCTCACTGAGATAAGGCTGTTTTTGAAATATTGTGTTTCCTGTGAAATTGTCCACACAAAGTGCCTTGAAAACACTTTGGCTATGTAGTGTATCCCATTTGCCATCATTCTGAGTAGGAAACTGTTTAGTAAACACTTAGTTTAAGCCCTGGCACTGTAAAGCAGTTTTATGCTGTTTTTGAGCTTCTCTCACTGAGATAAGGCTGTTTTTGAAATATTGTGTTTCCTGTGAAATTGTCCACACAAAGTGACTTGAAAACACTTTGGCCATGTAGTGTATCCCATTTGCCATCGTTCTGAGTAGGAAACTGTTTAGTAAACACTTAGTTTAAACACTGGCACTGTAAAGCAGTTTTATGCTGTTTTTGAGCTTCTCTCGCTGAGATAAGGCTGTTTTTGAAATATTGTGTTTCCTGTGAAATTGTCCACAGAAAGTGACTTGAAAACACTTTGGCCATGTAGTGTATCCCATTTGCCATCGTTCTGAGTAGGAAACTGCTCAGTAAACACTTAGTTTAAGCCGTCGCATTAATATGTAGTATTATGCTGTATTTGAGCTTCTCTCACTGAGAAAAGGCTGTTTTTGAAATATTGTGTTTCCTGTGAAATTGTCCACACAAAGTGACTTGAAACCACTTTGTCCATGCAGTGTATCCCATTTGCCAAAGTTCTGAGTATGAAACTTGTTTGTAAACACTTAGTTTAAGCCGTGGCGCTGTGATGCAGTTTTACATTAGGCTGAGAAAGTGAGACTTGAAATGCTGTTTTCTGTCTAATTGCAGACACAAAGTGAAGCCACATTGGCCATGCAGTGTATCCCATTTGCTGTTGAAGAAATTTGTTCAGAAACACTTAGTTTAAGCCGTGGCACTGTAATGCAGTTTTATGCTGTTTTTGAGCTTCTATCGCTGAGATAAGGCTGTTTTTGAAACATTGTGTTTCCTGTGAAATTGTCCACACAAAGTGACTTGAAAACACTTTGGCCATGTAGTGTATCCCATTTGCCATCGTTCTGAGTAGGAAACTGCTCAGTAAACACTTAGTTTAAGCCGTGGCATTAATATGCAGTTTTATGCTGTTTTTGAGCTTCTCTCACTGAGATAAGGCTGTTTTTGAAATATTGTGTTTCCTGTGAAATTGTCCACACAAAGTGACTTGAAAACACTTTGGCCATGTAGTGTATCCCATTTGCCATCGTTCTGAGTATGAAACTGCTTTGTAAAAACTTAGTTTAAGCCCTGTCACTGTAAAGCCGTTTTATGCTGTTTTTGAGCTTCTCTCCCTGAGATAAGGCTGTTTTTGAAATATTGTGTTTCCTGTGAAATTGTCCACACAAAGTGACTTGAAAACACTTTGGCCATGTAGTGTATCCCATTTGCCATCGTTCTGAGTAGGAAACTGCTCAGTAAACACTTAGTTTAAGCCGTGGCATTAATATGTAGTTTTATGCTGTATTTGAGCTTCTCTCACTGAGAAAAGGCTGTTTTTGAAATATTGTGTTTCCTGCGAAATTGTCCACACAAAGTGACTTGAAAACACTTTGGCCATGTAGTGTATCCCATTTGCCATCGTTCTGAGTAGGAAACTGCTCAGTAAACACTTAGTTTAAGCCGTGGCATTAATATGTAGTTTTATGCTGTATTTGAGCTTCTCTCACTGAGAAAAGGCTGTTTTTGAAATATTGTGTTTCCTGTGAAATTGTCCACACAAAGTGACTTGAAACCACTTTGTCCATGCAGTGTATCCCATTTGCCAAAGTTCTGAGTATGAAACTTGTTTGTAAACACTTAGTTTAAGCCGTGGCGCTGTGATGCAGTTTTACATTAGGCTGAGAAAGTGAGACTTGAAATGCTGTTTTCTGTCTAATTGCAGACACAAAGTGAAGCCACATTGGCCATGCAGTGTATCCCATTTGCTGTTGAAGAAATTTGTTCAGAAACACTTAGTTTAAGCCGTGGCACTGTAATGCAGTTTTATGCTGTTTTTGAGCTTCTATCGCTGAGATAAGGCTGTTTTTGAAACATTGTGTTTCCTGTGAAATTGTCCACACAAAGTGCCTTGAAAACACTTTGGCTATGTAGTGTATCCCATTTGCCATCATTCTGAGTAGGAAACTGTTTAGTAAACACTTAGTTTAAGCCCTGGCACTGTAAAGCAGTTTTATGCTGTTTTTGAGCTTCTCTCACTGAGATAAGGCTGTTTTTGAAATATTGTGTTTCCTGTGAAATTGTCCACACAAAGTGCCTTGAAAACACTTTGGCTATGTAGTGTATCCCATTTGCCATCATTCTGAGTAGGAAACTGTTTAGTAAACACTTAGTTTAAGCCCTGGCACTGTAAAGCAGTTTTATGCTGTTTTTGAGCTTCTCTCACTGAGATAAGGCTGTTTTTGAAATATTGTGTTTCCTGTCAAATTGTCCACACAAAGTGACTTGAAAACACGTTGGCCATGTAGTGTATCCCATTTGCCATCGTTCTGAGTAGGAAACTGTTTAGTAAACACTTAGTTTAAACACTGGCACTGTAAAGCAGTTTTATGCTGTTTTTGAGCTTCTCTCGCTGAGATAAGGCTGTTTTTGAAATATTGTGTTTCCTGTGAAATTGTCCACACAAAGTGACTTGAAAACACTTTGGCCATGTAGTGTATCCCATTTGCCATCGTTCTGAGTAGGAAACTGCTCAGTAAACACTTAGTTTAAGCCGTGGCATTAATATGCAGTTTTATGCTGTTTTTGAGCTTCTCTCACTGAGATAAGGCTGTTTTTGAAATATTGTGTTTCCTGTGAAATTGTCCACACAAAGTGCCTTGAAAACACTTTGGCTATGTAGTGTATCCCATTTGCCATCATTCTGAGTAGGAAACTGTTTAGTAAACACTTAGTTTAAGCCCTGGCACTGTAAAGCAGTTTTATGCTGTTTTTGAGCTTCTCTCACTGAGATAAGGCTGTTTTTGAAATATTGTGTTTCCTGTGAAATTGTCCACACAAAGTGACTTGAAAACACTTTGGCCATGTAGTGTATCCCATTTGCCATCGTTCTGAGTAGGAAACTGTTTAGTAAACACTTAGTTTAAACACTGGCACTGTAAAGCAGTTTTATGCTGTTTTTGAGCTTCTCTCGCTGAGATAAGGCTGTTTTTGAAATATTGTGTTTCCTGTGAAATTGTCCACAGAAAGTGACTTGAAAACACTTTGGCCATGTAGTGTATCCCATTTGCCATCGTTCTGAGTAGGAAACTGCTCAGTAAACACTTAGTTTAAGCCGTCGCATTAATATGTAGTATTATGCTGTATTTGAGCTTCTCTCACTGAGAAAAGGCTGTTTTTGAAATATTGTGTTTCCTGTGAAATTGTCCACACAAAGTGACTTGAAACCACTTTGTCCATGCAGTGTATCCCATTTGCCAAAGTTCTGAGTATGAAACTTGTTTGTAAACACTTAGTTTAAGCCGTGGCGCTGTGATGCAGTTTTACATTAGGCTGAGAAAGTGAGACTTGAAATGCTGTTTTCTGTCTAATTGCAGACACAAAGTGAAGCCACATTGGCCATGCAGTGTATCCCATTTGCTGTTGAAGAAATTTGTTCAGAAACACTTAGTTTAAGCCGTGGCACTGTAATGCAGTTTTATGCTGTTTTTGAGCTTCTATCGCTGAGATAAGGCTGTTTTTGAAACATTGTGTTTCCTGTGAAATTGTCCACACAAAGTGACTTGAAAACACTTTGGCCATGTAGTGTATCCCATTTGCCATCGTTCTGAGTAGGAAACTGCTCAGTAAACACTTAGTTTAAGCCGTGGCATTAATATGCAGTTTTATGCTGTTTTTGAGCTTCTCTCACTGAGATAAGGCTGTTTTTGAAATATTGTGTTTCCTGTGAAATTGTCCACACAAAGTGACTTGAAAACACTTTGGCCATGTAGTGTATCCCATTTGCCATCGTTCTGAGTATGAAACTGCTTTGTAAAAACTTAGTTTAAGCCCTGTCACTGTAAAGCCGTTTTATGCTGTTTTTGAGCTTCTCTCCCTGAGATAAGGCTGTTTTTGAAATATTGTGTTTCCTGTGAAATTGTCCACACAAAGTGACTTGAAAACACTTTGGCCATGTAGTGTATCCCATTTGCCATCGTTCTGAGTAGGAAACTGCTCAGTAAACACTTAGTTTAAGCCGTGGCATTAATATGTAGTTTTATGCTGTATTTGAGCTTCTCTCACTGAGAAAAGGCTGTTTTTGAAATATTGTGTTTCCTGCGAAATTGTCCACACAAAGTGACTTGAAAACACTTTGGCCATGTAGTGTATCCCATTTGCCATCGTTCTGAGTAGGAAACTGCTCAGTAAACACTTAGTTTAAGCCGTGGCATTAATATGTAGTTTTATGCTGTATTTGAGCTTCTCTCACTGAGAAAAGGCTGTTTTTGAAATATTGTGTTTCCTGTGAAATTGTCCACACAAAGTGACTTGAAACCACTTTGTCCATGCAGTGTATCCCATTTGCCAAAGTTCTGAGTATGAAACTTGTTTGTAAACACTTAGTTTAAGCCGTGGCGCTGTGATGCAGTTTTACATTAGGCTGAGAAAGTGAGACTTGAAATGCTGTTTTCTGTCTAATTGCAGACACAAAGTGAAGCCACATTGGCCATGCAGTGTATCCCATTTGCTGTTGAAGAAATTTGTTCAGAAACACTTAGTTTAAGCCGTGGCACTGTAATGCAGTTTTATGCTGTTTTTGAGCTTCTATCGCTGAGATAAGGCTGTTTTTGAAACATTGTGTTTCCTGTGAAATTGTCCACACAAAGTGCCTTGAAAACACTTTGGCTATGTAGTGTATCCCATTTGCCATCATTCTGAGTAGGAAACTGTTTAGTAAACACTTAGTTTAAGCCCTGGCACTGTAAAGCAGTTTTATGCTGTTTTTGAGCTTCTCTCACTGAGATAAGGCTGTTTTTGAAATATTGTGTTTCCTGTGAAATTGTCCACACAAAGTGCCTTGAAAACACTTTGGCTATGTAGTGTATCCCATTTGCCATCATTCTGAGTAGGAAACTGTTTAGTAAACACTTAGTTTAAGCCCTGGCACTGTAAAGCAGTTTTATGCTGTTTTTGAGCTTCTCTCACTGAGATAAGGCTGTTTTTGAAATATTGTGTTTCCTGTCAAATTGTCCACACAAAGTGACTTGAAAACACGTTGGCCATGTAGTGTATCCCATTTGCCATCGTTCTGAGTAGGAAACTGTTTAGTAAACACTTAGTTTAAACACTGGCACTGTAAAGCAGTTTTATGCTGTTTTTGAGCTTCTCTCGCTGAGATAAGGCTGTTTTTGAAATATTGTGTTTCCTGTGAAATTGTCCACACAAAGTGACTTGAAAACACTTTGGCCATGTAGTGTATCCCATTTGCCATCGTTCTGAGTAGGAAACTGCTCAGTAAACACTTAGTTTAAGCCGTGGCATTAATATGCAGTTTTATGCTGTTTTTGAGCTTCTCTCACTGAGATAAGGCTGTTTTTGAAATATTGTGTTTCCTGTGAAATTGTCCACACAAAGTGACTTGAAAACACTTTGGCCATGTAGTGTATCCCATTTGCCATCGTTCTGAGTATGAAACTGCTTTGTAAAAACTTAGTTTAAGCCCTGTCACTGTAAAGCCGTTTTATGCTGTTTTTGAGCTTCTCTCCCTGAGATAAGGCTGTTTTTGAAATATTGTGTTTCCTGTGAAATTGTCCACACAAAGTGACTTGAAAACACTTTGGCCATGTAGTGTATCCCATTTGCCATCGTTCTGAGTAGGAAACTGCTCAGTAAACACTTAGTTTAAGCCGTGGCATTAATATGTAGTTTTATGCTGTATTTGAGCTTCTCTCACTGAGAAAAGGCTGTTTTTGAAATATTGTGTTTCCTGCGAAATTGTCCACACAAAGTGACTTGAAAACACTTTGGCCATGTAGTGTATCCCATTTGCCATCGTTCTGAGTAGGAAACTGCTCAGTAAACACTTAGTTTAAGCCGTGGCATTAATATGTAGTTTTATGCTGTATTTGAGCTTCTCTCACTGAGAAAAGGCTGTTTTTGAAATATTGTGTTTCCTGTGAAATTGTCCACACAAAGTGACTTGAAACCACTTTGTCCATGCAGTGTATCCCATTTGCCAAAGTTCTGAGTATGAAACTTGTTTGTAAACACTTAGTTTAAGCCGTGGCGCTGTGATGCAGTTTTACATTAGGCTGAGAAAGTGAGACTTGAAATGCTGTTTTCTGTCTAATTGCAGACACAAAGTGAAGCCACATTGGCCATGCAGTGTATCCCATTTGCTGTTGAAGAAATTTTTTCAGAAACACTTAGTTTAAGCCGTGACACTTTAATGCAGTTTTATGCTGTTTTTGAGCTTCTATCGCTGAGATAAGGCTGTTTTTGAAATATTGTGTTTCCTGTGAAATTGTCCACACAAAGTGACTTGAAAACACTTTGGCCATGTAGTGTATCCCATTTGCCATCGTTCTGAGTAGGAAACTGTTTTGTAAACACTTAGTTTAAACACTGGCACTGTAAAGCAGTTTTATGCTGTTTTTGAGCTTCTATCGCTGAGATAAGGCTGTTTTTGAAACATTGTGTTTCCTGTGAAATTGTCCACACAAAGTGACTTGAAAACACTTTGGCCATGTAGTGTATCCCATTTGCCATCGATCTGAGTAGGAAACTGCTTAGTAAACACTTAGTTTAAGCCCTGGCACTGTAAAGCCATTTTATGCTGTTTTTGAGCTTCTCTCGCTGAGATAAGGCTGTTTTTGAAATATTGTGTTTCCTGCGAAATTGTCCACACAAAGTGACTTGAAAACACTTTGGCCATGTAGTGTATCCCATTTGCCATCGTTCTGAGTAGGAAACTGCTCAGTAAACACTTAGTTTAAGCCGTGGCATTAATATGTAGTTTTATGCTGTATTTGAGCTTCTCTCACTGAGAAAAGGCTGTTTTTGAAATATTGTGTTTCCTGTGAAATTGTCCACACAAAGTGACTTGAAAACACTTTGGCCATGTAGTGTATCCCATTTGCCATCGATCTGAGTAGGAAACTGCTTAGTAAACACTTAGTTTAAGCCCTGGCACTGTAAAGCCATTTTATGCTGTTTTTGAGCTTCTCTCGCTGAGATAAGGCTGTTTTTGAAATATTGTGTTTCCTGTGAAATTGTCCACACAAAGTGACTTGAAAACACTTTGGCCATGTAGTGTATCCCATTTGCCATCGTTCTGAGTAGGAAACTGCTCAGTAAACACTTAGTTTAAGCCGTGGCATTAATATGTAGTTTTATGCTGTATTTGAGCTTCTCTCACTGAGAAAAGGCTGTTTTTGAAATATTGTGTTTCCTGTGAAATTGTCCACACAAAGTGACTTGAAAACACTTTGGCCATGTAGTGTATCCCATTTGCCATCGTTCTGAGTACGAAACTGCTTTGTAAAAACTTAGTTTAAGCCCTGTCACTGTAAAGCCGTTTTATGCTGTTTTTGAGCTTCTCTCGCTGAGATAAGGCTGTTTTTGAAATATTGTGTTTCCTGTGAAATTGTCCACACAAAGTGACTTGAAAACACTTTGGCCATGTAGTGTATCCCATTTGCCATCGATCTGAGTAGGAAACTGCTTAGTAAACACTTAGTTTAAGCCCTGGCACTGTAAAGCCATTTTATGCTGTTTTTGAGCTTCTCTCGCTGAGATAAGGCTGTTTTTGAAATATTGTGTTTCCTGTGAAATTGTCCACACAAAGTGACTTGAAAACACTTTGGCCATGTAGTGTATCCCATTTGCCATCGTTCTGAGTAGGAAACTGCTCAGTAAACACTTAGTTTAAGCCGTGGCATTAATATGTAGTTTTATGCTGTATTTGAGCTTCTCTCACTGAGAAAAGGCTGTTTTTGAAATATTGTGTTTCCTGTGAAATTGTCCACACAAAGTGACTTGAAAACACTTTGGCCATGTAGTGTATCCCATTTGCCATCGTTCTGAGTACGAAACTGCTTTGTAAAAACTTAGTTTAAGCCCTGTCACTGTAAAGCCGTTTTATGCTGTTTTTGAGCTTCTCTCGCTGAGATAAGGCTGTTTTTGAAATATTGTGTTTCCTGTGAAATTGTCCACACAAAGTGACTTGAAAACAATTTGGCCATGTAGTGTATCCCATTTGCCATCGATCTGAGTAGCAAACTGCTTAGTAAACACTTAGTTTAAGCCCTGGCACTATAAAGCCATTTTATGCTGTTTTTGAGCTTCTCTCGCTGAGATAAGGCTGTTTTTGAAATATTGTGTTTCCTGTGAAATTGTCCACACAAAGTGACTTGAAAACACTTTGGCCATGTAGTGTATCCCATTTACCATCGTTCTGAGTAGGAAACTGCTCAGTAAACACTTAGTTTAAGCTGTGGCATTAATATGCAGTTTTATGCTGTTTTTGAGCTTCTCTCACTGAGATAAGGCTGTTTTTGAAATATTGTGTTTCCTGTGAAATTGTCCACACAAAGTGCCTTGAAAACACTTTGGCTATGTAGTGTATCCCATTTGCCATCATTCTGAGTAGGAAACTGTTTAGTAAACACTTAGTTTAAGCCCTGGCACTGTAAAGCAGTTTTATGCTGTTTTTGAGCTTCTCTCACTGAGATAAGGCTGTTTTTGAAATATTGTGTTTCCTGTCAAATTGTCCACACAAAGTGACTTGAAAACACTTTGGCCATGTAGTGTATCCCATTTGCCATCGTTCTGAGTAGGAAACTGTTTAGTAAACACTTAGTTTAAGCCCCGGCACTGTAAACCAGTTTTATGCTGTTTTTGAGCTTTTCTCACTGAGATAAGGCTGTTTTTGAAATATTGTGTTTCCTGTGAAATTGTCCACACAAAGTGACTTGAAAACACTTTGGCCATGTAGTGTATCCCATTTGTCATCGTTCTGAGTAGGAAACTGTTTAGTAAACACTTAGTTTAAACACTGGCACTGTAAAGCAGTTTTATGCTGTTTTTGAGCTTCTCTCGCTGAGATAAGGCTGTTTTTGAAATATTGTGTTTCCTGTGAAATTGTCCACACAAAGTGACTTGAAAACACTTTGGCCATGTAGTGTATCCCATTTGCCATCGTTCTGAGTAGGAAACTGCTCAGTAAACACTTAGTTTAAGCCCTGGCACTCTAAAGTAGTTTTATGCTGTTTTTGAGCTTCTCTCACTGAGATAAGGCTGTTTTTGAAATATTGTGTTTCCTGTGAAATTGTCCACACAAAGTGACTTGAAACCACTTTGTCCATGCAGTGTATCCCATTTGTCAAAGTTCTGAGTATGAAACTTGTTTGTAAACACTTAGTTTAAGCCGTGGCGCTGTGATGCAGTTTTACATTAGGCTGAGAAAGTGAGACTTGAAATGCTGTTTTCTGTCTAATTGCAGACACAAAGTGAAGCCACATTGGCCATGCAGTGTATCCCATTTGCTGTTGAAGAAATTTGTTCAGAAACACTTAGTTTAAGCCGTGGCACTGTAATGCAGTTTTATGCTGTTTTTGAGCTTCTATCGCTGAGATAAGGCTGTTTTTGAAATATTGTGTTTCCTGTGAAATTGTCCACACAAAGTGACTTGAAAACACTTTGGCCATGTAGTGTATCCCATTTACCATCGTTCTGAGTAGGAAACTGCTCAGTAAACACTTAGTTTAAGCTGTGGCATTAATATGCAGTTTTATGCTGTTTTTGAGCTTCTCTCACTGAGATAAGGCTGTTTTTGAAATATTGTGTTTCCTGTGAAATTGTCCACACAAAGTGCCTTGAAAACACTTTGGCTATGTAGTGTATCCCATTTGCCATCATTCTGAGTAGGAAACTGTTTAGTAAACACTTAGTTTAAGCCCTGGCACTGTAAAGCAGTTTTATGCTGTTTTTGAGCTTCTCTCACTGAGATAAGGCTGTTTTTGAAATATTGTGTTTCCTGTCAAATTGTCCACACAAAGTGACTTGAAAACACTTTGGCCATGTAGTGTATCCCATTTGCCATCGTTCTGAGTAGGAAACTGTTTAGTAAACACTTAGTTTAAGCCCCGGCACTGTAAACCAGTTTTATGCTGTTTTTGAGCTTTTCTCACTGAGATAAGGCTGTTTTTGAAATATTGTGTTTCCTGTGAAATTGTCCACACAAAGTGACTTGAAAACACTTTGGCCATGTAGTGTATCCCATTTGTCATCGTTCTGAGTAGGAAACTGTTTAGTAAACACTTAGTTTAAACACTGGCACTGTAAAGCAGTTTTATGCTGTTTTTGAGCTTCTCTCGCTGAGATAAGGCTGTTTTTGAAATATTGTGTTTCCTGTGAAATTGTCCACACAAAGTGACTTGAAAACACTTTGGCCATGTAGTGTATCCCATTTGCCATCGTTCTGAGTAGGAAACTGCTCAGTAAACACTTAGTTTAAGCCCTGGCACTCTAAAGTAGTTTTATGCTGTTTTTGAGCTTCTCTCACTGAGATAAGGCTGTTTTTGAAATATTGTGTTTCCTGTGAAATTGTCCACACAAAGTGACTTGAAACCACTTTGTCCATGCAGTGTATCCCATTTGTCAAAGTTCTGAGTATGAAACTTGTTTGTAAACACTTAGTTTAAGCCGTGGCGCTGTGATGCAGTTTTACATTAGGCTGAGAAAGTGAGACTTGAAATGCTGTTTTCTGTCTAATTGCAGACACAAAGTGAAGCCACATTGGCCATGCAGTGTATCCCATTTGCTGTTGAAGAAATTTGTTCAGAAACACTTAGTTTAAGCCGTGGCACTGTAATGCAGTTTTATGCTGTTTTTGAGCTTCTATCGCTGAGATAAGGCTGTTTTTGAAATATTGTGTTTCCTGTGAAATTGTCCACACAAAGTGACTTGAAAACACTTTGGCCATGTAGTGTATCCCATTTACCATCGTTCTGAGTAGGAAACTGCTCAGTAAACACTTAGTTTAAGCTGTGGCATTAATATGCAGTTTTATGCTGTTTTTGAGCTTCTCTCACTGAGATAAGGCTGTTTTTGAAATATTGTGTTTCCTGTGAAATTGTCCACACAAAGTGCCTTGAAAACACTTTGGCTATGTAGTGTATCCCATTTGCCATCATTCTGAGTAGGAAACTGTTTAGTAAACACTTAGTTTAAGCCCTGGCACTGTAAAGCAGTTTTATGCTGTTTTTGAGCTTCTCTCACTGAGATAAGGCTGTTTTTGAAATATTGTGTTTCCTGTCAAATTGTCCACACAAAGTGACTTGAAAACACTTTGGCCATGTAGTGTATCCCATTTGCCATCGTTCTGAGTAGGAAACTGTTTAGTAAACACTTAGTTTAAGCCCCGGCACTGTAAACCAGTTTTATGCTGTTTTTGAGCTTTTCTCACTGAGATAAGGCTGTTTTTGAAATATTGTGTTTCCTGTGAAATTGATCACACAAAGTGACTTGAAAACACTTTGGCCATGTAGTGTATCCCATTTGTCATCGTTCTGAGTAGGAAACTGTTTAGTAAACACTTAGTTTAAACACTGGCACTGTAAAGCAGTTTTATGCTGTTTTTGAGCTTCTCTCGCTGAGATAAGGCTGTTTTTGAAATATTGTGTTTCCTGTGAAATTGTCCACACAAAGTGACTTGAAAACACTTTGGCCATGTAGTGTATCCCATTTGCCATCGTTCTGAGTAGGAAACTGCTCAGTAAACACTTAGTTTAAGCCCTGGCACTGTAAAGTAGTTTTATGCTGTTTTTGAGCTTCTCTCACTGAGATAAGGCTGTTTTTGAAATATTGTGTTTCCTGTGAAATTGTCCACACAAAGTGACTTGAAACCACTTTGTCCATGCAGTGTATCCCATTTGTCAAAGTTCTGAGTATGAAACTTGTTTGTAAACACTTAGTTTAAGCCGTGGCGCTGTGATGCAGTTTTACATTAGGCTGAGAAAGTGAGACTTGAAATGCTGTTTTCTGTCTAATTGCAGACACAAAGTGAAGCCACATTGGCCATGCAGTGTATCCCATTTGCTGTTGAAGAAATTTGTTCAGAAACACTTAGTTTAAGCCGTGGCACTGTAATGCAGTTTTATGCTGTTTTTGAGCTTCTATCGCTGAGATAAGGCTGTTTTTGAAATATTGTGTTTCCTGTGAAATTGTCCACACAAAGTGACTTGAAAACACTTTGGCCATGTAGTGTATCCCATTTGCCATCGTTCTGAGTAGGAAACTGCTCAGTAAACACTTAGTTTAAGCCGTGGCATTAATATGTAGTTTTATGCTGTATTTGAGCTTCTCTCACTGAGAAAAGGCTGTTTTTGAAATATTGTGTTTCCTGTGAAATTGTCCACACAAAGTGACTTGAAAACACTTTGGCCATGTAGTGTATCCCATTTGCCATCGTTCTGAGTAGGAAACTGCTCAGTAAACACTTAGTTTAAGCCCTGGCACTGTAAAGTAGTTTTATGCTGTTTTTGAGCTTCTCTCACTGAGATAAGGCTGTTTTTGAAATATTGTGTTTCCTGTGAAATTGTCCACACAAAGTGACTTGAAACCACTTTGTCCATGCAGTGTATCCCATTTGTCAAAGTTCTGAGTATGAAACTTGTTTGTAAACACTTAGTTTAAGCCGTGGCGCTGTGATGCAGTTTTACATTAGGCTGAGAAAGTGAGACTTGAAATGCTGTTTTCTGTCTAATTGCAGACACAAAGTGAAGCCACATTGGCCATGCAGTGTATCCCATTTGCTGTTGAAGAAATTTGTTCAGAAACACTTAGTTTAAGCCGTGGCACTGTAATGCAGTTTTATGCTGTTTTTGAGCTTCTATCGCTGAGATAAGGCTGTTTTTGAAATATTGTGTTTCCTGTGAAATTGTCCACACAAAGTGACTTGAAAACACTTTGGCCATGTAGTGTATCCCATTTGCCATCGTTCTGAGTAGGAAACTGCTCAGTAAACACTTAGTTTAAGCCGTGGCATTAATATGTAGTTTTATGCTGTATTTGAGCTTCTCTCACTGAGAAAAGGCTGTTTTTGAAATATTGTGTTTCCTGTGAAATTGTCCACACAAAGTGACTTGAAAACACTTTGGCCATGTAGTGTATCCCATTTGCCATCGTTCTGAGTATGAAACTGCTTTGTAAAAACTTAGTTTAAGCCCTGTCACTGTAAAGCCGTTTTATGCTGTTTTTGAGCTTCTCTCGCTGAGATAAGGCTGTTTTTGAAATATTGTGTTTCCTGTGAAATTGTCCACACAAAGTGACTTGAAAACACTTTGGCCATGTAGTGTATCCCATTTGCGATCGATCTGAGTAGGAAACTGCTTAGTAAACACTTAGTTTAAGCCCTGGCACTGTAAAGCCATTTTACGCTGTTTTTGAGCTTCTATCGCTGAGATAAGGCTGTTTTTGAAATATTGTGTTTCCTGTGAAATTGTCCACACAACGTGACTTGAAAACACTTTGGCCATGTAGTGTATCCCATTTACCATCGTTCTGAGTAGGAAACTGCTCAGTAAACACTTAGTTTAAGCTGTGGCATTAATATGCAGTTTTATGCTGTTTTTGAGCTTCTCTCACTGAGATAAGGCTGTTTTTGAAATATTGTGTTTCCTGTGAAATTGTCCACACAAAGTGCCTTGAAAACACTTTGGCTATGTAGTGTATCCCATTTGCCATCATTCTGAGTAGGAAACTGTTTAGTAAACACTTAGTTTAAGCCCTGGCACTGTAAAGCAGTTTTATGCTGTTTTTGAGCTTCTCTCACTGAGATAAGGCTGTTTTTGAAATATTGTGTTTCCTGTGAAATTGTCCACACAAAGTGACTTGAAAACACTTTGGCCATGCAGTGTATCCCATTTGCCAAAGTTCTGAGTATGAAACTTGTTTGTAAACACTTAGTTTAAGCCGTGGCGCTGTGATGCAGTTTTACATTAGGCTGAGAAAGTGAGACTTGAAATGCTGTTTTCTGTCTAATTGCAGACACAAAGTGAAGCCACATTGGCCATGCAGTGTATCCCATTTGCTGTTGAAGAAATTTGTTCAGAAACACTTAGTTTAAGTCGTGGCACTGTAATGCAGTTTTATGCTGTTTTTGAGCTTCTATCGCTGAGATAAGGCTGTTTTTAAAACATTGTGTTTCCTGTGAAATTGTCTACACAAAGTGACTTGAAAACACTTTGGCCATGTAGTGTATCCCATTTGCCATCGTTCTGAGTAGGAAACTGCTCAGTAAACACTTAGTTTAAGCCGTGGCATTAATATGCAGTTTTATGCTGTTTTTGAGCTTCTCTCACTGAGATAAGGCTGTTTTTGAAATATTGTGTTTCCTGTGAAATTGTCCACACAAAATTACTTGAAAACACTTTGGCCATGTAGTGTATCCCATTTGCCATCGATCTGAGTAGGAAAATGCTTAGTAAACACTTAGTTTAAGCCCTGGCACTGTAAAGCCATTTTATGCTGTTTTTGAGCTTCTCTCGCTGAGATAAGGCTGTTTTTGAAATATTGTGTTTCCTGTGAAATTGTCCACACAAAGTGACTTGAAAACACTTTGGCCATGTAGTGTATCCCATTTGCCATCGTTCTGAGTAGGAAACTGCTCAGTAAACACTTAGTTTAAGCCGTCGCATTAATATGTAGTATTATGCTGTATTTGAGCTTCTCTCACTGAGAAAAGGCTGTTTTTGAAATATTGTGTTTCCTGTGAAATTGTCCACACAAAGTGACTTGAAAACACTTTGGCCATGTAGTGTATCCCATTTGCCATCGTTCTGAGAATGAAACTGCTTTGTAAAAACTTAGTTTAAGCCCTGTCACTGTAAAGCCGTTTTATGCTGTTTTTGAGCTTCTCTCGCTGAGATAAGGCTGTTTTTGAAATATTTTGTTTCCTGTGAAATTGTCCACACAAAGTGACTTGAAAACACTTTGGCCATGTAGTGTATCCCATTTGCCATCGTTCTGAGTAGGAAACTGTTTTGTAAACACTTAGTTTAAACACTGGCACTGTAAAAGCAGTTTTATGCTGTTTTTGAGCTTCTATCGCTGAGATAAGGCTGTTTTTGAAACATTGTGTTTCCTGTGAAATTGTCCACACAAAGTGACTTGAAAACACTTTGGCCATGTAGTGTATCCCATTTGCCATCGATCTGAGTAGGAAACTGCTTAGTAAACACTTAGTTTAAGCCCTGGCACTGTAAAGCCATTTTATGCTGTTTTTGAGCTTCTCTCGCTGAGATAAGGCTGTTTTGAAATATTGTGTTTCCTGCGAAATTGTCCACACAAAGTGACTTGAAAACACTTTGGCCATGTAGTGTATCCCATTTGCCATCGTTCTGAGTAGGAAACTGCTCAGTAAACACTTAGTTTAAGCCGTGGCATTAATATGTAGTTTTATGCTGTATTTGAGCTTCTCTCACTGAGAAAAGGCTGTTTTTGAAATATTGTGTTTCCTGTGAAATTGTCCACACAAAGTGACTTGAAAACACTTTGGCCATGTAGTGTATCCCATTTGCCATCGATCTGAGTAGGAAACTGCTTAGTAAACACTTAGTTTAAGCCCTGGCACTGTAAAGCCATTTTATGCTGTTTTTGAGCTTCTCTCGCTGAGATAAGGCTGTTTTTGAAATATTGTGTTTCCTGTGAAATTGTCCACACAAAGTGACTTGAAAACACTTTGGCCATGTAGTGTATCCCATTTGCCATCGTTCTGAGTAGGAAACTGCTCAGTAAACACTTAGTTTAAGCCGTGGCATTAATATGTAGTTTTATGCTGTATTTGAGCTTCTCTCACTGAGAAAAGGCTGTTTTTGAAATATTGTGTTTCCTGTGAAATTGTCCACACAAAGTGACTTGAAAACACTTTGGCCATGTAGTGTATCCCATTTGCCATCGTTCTGAGTACGAAACTGCTTTGTAAAAACTTAGTTTAAGCCCTGTCACTGTAAAGCCGTTTTATGCTGTTTTTGAGCTTCTCTCGCTGAGATAAGGCTGTTTTTGAAATATTGTGTTTCCTGTGAAATTGTCCACACAAAGTGACTTGAAAACAATTTGGCCATGTAGTGTATCCCATTTGCCATCGATCTGAGTAGCAAACTGCTTAGTAAACACTTAGTTTAAGCCCTGGCACTATAAAGCCATTTTATGCTGTTTTTGAGCTTCTCTCGCTGAGATAAGGCTGTTTTTGAAATATTGTGTTTCCTGTGAAATTGTCCACACAAAGTGACTTGAAAACACTTTGGCCATGTAGTGTATCCCATTTACCATCGTTCTGAGTAGGAAACTGCTCAGTAAACACTTAGTTTAAGCTGTGGCATTAATATGCAGTTTTATGCTGTTTTTGAGCTTCTCTCACTGAGATAAGGCTGTTTTTGAAATATTGTGTTTCCTGTGAAATTGTCCACACAAAGTGCCTTGAAAACACTTTGGCTATGTAGTGTATCCCATTTGCCATCATTCTGAGTAGGAAACTGTTTAGTAAACACTTAGTTTAAGCCCTGGCACTGTAAAGCAGTTTTATGCTGTTTTTGAGCTTCTCTCACTGAGATAAGGCTGTTTTTGAAATATTGTGTTTCCTGTCAAATTGTCCACACAAAGTGACTTGAAAACACTTTGGCCATGTAGTGTATCCCATTTGCCATCGTTCTGAGTAGGAAACTGTTTAGTAAACACTTAGTTTAAGCCCCGGCACTGTAAACCAGTTTTATGCTGTTTTTGAGCTTTTCTCACTGAGATAAGGCTGTTTTTGAAATATTGTGTTTCCTGTGAAATTGTCCACACAAAGTGACTTGAAAACACTTTGGCCATGTAGTGTATCCCATTTGTCATCGTTCTGAGTAGGAAACTGTTTAGTAAACACTTAGTTTAAACACTGGCACTGTAAAGCAGTTTTATGCTGTTTTTGAGCTTCTCTCGCTGAGATAAGGCTGTTTTTGAAATATTGTGTTTCCTGTGAAATTGTCCACACAAAGTGACTTGAAAACACTTTGGCCATGTAGTGTATCCCATTTGCCATCGTTCTGAGTAGGAAACTGCTCAGTAAACACTTAGTTTAAGCCCTGGCACTCTAAAGTAGTTTTATGCTGTTTTTGAGCTTCTCTCACTGAGATAAGGCTGTTTTTGAAATATTGTGTTTCCTGTGAAATTGTCCACACAAAGTGACTTGAAACCACTTTGTCCATGCAGTGTATCCCATTTGTCAAAGTTCTGAGTATGAAACTTGTTTGTAAACACTTAGTTTAAGCCGTGGCGCTGTGATGCAGTTTTACATTAGGCTGAGAAAGTGAGACTTGAAATGCTGTTTTCTGTCTAATTGCAGACACAAAGTGAAGCCACATTGGCCATGCAGTGTATCCCATTTGCTGTTGAAGAAATTTGTTCAGAAACACTTAGTTTAAGCCGTGGCACTGTAATGCAGTTTTATGCTGTTTTTGAGCTTCTATCGCTGAGATAAGGCTGTTTTTGAAATATTGTGTTTCCTGTGAAATTGTCCACACAAAGTGACTTGAAAACACTTTGGCCATGTAGTGTATCCCATTTACCATCGTTCTGAGTAGGAAACTGCTCAGTAAACACTTAGTTTAAGCTGTGGCATTAATATGCAGTTTTATGCTGTTTTTGAGCTTCTCTCACTGAGATAAGGCTGTTTTTGAAATATTGTGTTTCCTGTGAAATTGTCCACACAAAGTGCCTTGAAAACACTTTGGCTATGTAGTGTATCCCATTTGCCATCATTCTGAGTAGGAAACTGTTTAGTAAACACTTAGTTTAAGCCCTGGCACTGTAAAGCAGTTTTATGCTGTTTTTGAGCTTCTCTCACTGAGATAAGGCTGTTTTTGAAATATTGTGTTTCCTGTCAAATTGTCCACACAAAGTGACTTGAAAACACTTTGGCCATGTAGTGTATCCCATTTGCCATCGTTCTGAGTAGGAAACTGTTTAGTAAACACTTAGTTTAAGCCCCGGCACTGTAAACCAGTTTTATGCTGTTTTTGAGCTTTTCTCACTGAGATAAGGCTGTTTTTGAAATATTGTGTTTCCTGTGAAATTGTCCACACAAAGTGACTTGAAAACACTTTGGCCATGTAGTGTATCCCATTTGTCATCGTTCTGAGTAGGAAACTGTTTAGTAAACACTTAGTTTAAACACTGGCACTGTAAAGCAGTTTTATGCTGTTTTTGAGCTTCTCTCGCTGAGATAAGGCTGTTTTTGAAATATTGTGTTTCCTGTGAAATTGTCCACACAAAGTGACTTGAAAACACTTTGGCCATGTAGTGTATCCCATTTGCCATCGTTCTGAGTAGGAAACTGCTCAGTAAACACTTAGTTTAAGCCCTGGCACTCTAAAGTAGTTTTATGCTGTTTTTGAGCTTCTCTCACTGAGATAAGGCTGTTTTTGAAATATTGTGTTTCCTGTGAAATTGTCCACACAAAGTGACTTGAAACCACTTTGTCCATGCAGTGTATCCCATTTGTCAAAGTTCTGAGTATGAAACTTGTTTGTAAACACTTAGTTTAAGCCGTGGCGCTGTGATGCAGTTTTACATTAGGCTGAGAAAGTGAGACTTGAAATGCTGTTTTCTGTCTAATTGCAGACACAAAGTGAAGCCACATTGGCCATGCAGTGTATCCCATTTGCTGTTGAAGAAATTTGTTCAGAAACACTTAGTTTAAGCCGTGGCACTGTAATGCAGTTTTATGCTGTTTTTGAGCTTCTATCGCTGAGATAAGGCTGTTTTTGAAATATTGTGTTTCCTGTGAAATTGTCACCACACAAAGTGACTTGAAAACACTTTGGCCATGTAGTGTATCCCATTTACCATCGTTCTGAGTAGGAAACTGCTCAGTAAACACTTAGTTTAAGCTGTGGCATTAATATGCAGTTTTATGCTGTTTTTGAGCTTCTCTCACTGAGATAAGGCTGTTTTTGAAATATTGTGTTTCCTGTGAAATTGTCCACACAAAGTGCCTTGAAAACACTTTGGCTATGTAGTGTATCCCATTTGCCATCATTCTGAGTAGGAAACTGTTTAGTAAACACTTAGTTTAAGCCCTGGCACTGTAAAGCAGTTTTATGCTGTTTTTGAGCTTCTCTCACTGAGATAAGGCTGTTTTTGAAATATTGTGTTTCCTGTCAAATTGTCCACACAAAGTGACTTGAAAACACTTTGGCCATGTAGTGTATCCCATTTGCCATCGTTCTGAGTAGGAAACTGTTTAGTAAACACTTAGTTTAAGCCCCGGCACTGTAAACCAGTTTTATGCTGTTTTTGAGCTTTTCTCACTGAGATAAGGCTGTTTTTGAAATATTGTGTTTCCTGTGAAATTGATCACACAAAGTGACTTGAAAACACTTTGGCCATGTAGTGTATCCCATTTGTCATCGTTCTGAGTAGGAAACTGTTTAGTAAACACTTAGTTTAAACACTGGCACTGTAAAGCAGTTTTATGCTGTTTTTGAGCTTCTCTCGCTGAGATAAGGCTGTTTTTGAAATATTGTGTTTCCTGTGAAATTGTCCACACAAAGTGACTTGAAAACACTTTGGCCATGTAGTGTATCCCATTTGCCATCGTTCTGAGTAGGAAACTGCTCAGTAAACACTTAGTTTAAGCCCTGGCACTGTAAAGTAGTTTTATGCTGTTTTTGAGCTTCTCTCACTGAGATAAGGCTGTTTTTGAAATATTGTGTTTCCTGTGAAATTGTCCACACAAAGTGACTTGAAACCACTTTGTCCATGCAGTGTATCCCATTTGTCAAAGTTCTGAGTATGAAACTTGTTTGTAAACACTTAGTTTAAGCCGTGGCGCTGTGATGCAGTTTTACATTAGGCTGAGAAAGTGAGACTTGAAATGCTGTTTTCTGTCTAATTGCAGACACAAAGTGAAGCCACATTGGCCATGCAGTGTATCCCATTTGCTGTTGAAGAAATTTGTTCAGAAACACTTAGTTTAAGCCGTGGCACTGTAATGCAGTTTTATGCTGTTTTTGAGCTTCTATCGCTGAGATAAGGCTGTTTTTGAAATATTGTGTTTCCTGTGAAATTGTCCACACAAAGTGACTTGAAAACACTTTGGCCATGTAGTGTATCCCATTTGCCATCGTTCTGAGTAGGAAACTGCTCAGTAAACACTTAGTTTAAGCCGTGGCATTAATATGTAGTTTTATGCTGTATTTGAGCTTCTCTCACTGAGAAAAGGCTGTTTTTGAAATATTGTGTTTCCTGTGAAATTGTCCACACAAAGTGACTTGAAAACACTTTGGCCATGTAGTGTATCCCATTTGCCATCGTTCTGAGTAGGAAACTGCTCAGTAAACACTTAGTTTAAGCCCTGGCACTGTAAAGTAGTTTTATGCTGTTTTTGAGCTTCTCTCACTGAGATAAGGCTGTTTTTGAAATATTGTGTTTCCTGTGAAATTGTCCACACAAAGTGACTTGAAACCACTTTGTCCATGCAGTGTATCCCATTTGTCAAAGTTCTGAGTATGAAACTTGTTTGTAAACACTTAGTTTAAGCCGTGGCGCTGTGATGCAGTTTTACATTAGGCTGAGAAAGTGAGACTTGAAATGCTGTTTTCTGTCTAATTGCAGACACAAAGTGAAGCCACATTGGCCATGCAGTGTATCCCATTTGCTGTTGAAGAAATTTGTTCAGAAACACTTAGTTTAAGCCGTGGCACTGTAATGCAGTTTTATGCTGTTTTTGAGCTTCTATCGCTGAGATAAGGCTGTTTTTGAAATATTGTGTTTCCTGTGAAATTGTCCACACAAAGTGACTTGAAAACACTTTGGCCATGTAGTGTATCCCATTTGCCATCGTTCTGAGTAGGAAACTGCTCAGTAAACACTTAGTTTAAGCCGTGGCATTAATATGTAGTTTTATGCTGTATTTGAGCTTCTCTCACTGAGAAAAGGCTGTTTTTGAAATATTGTGTTTCCTGTGAAATTGTCCACACAAAGTGACTTGAAAACACTTTGGCCATGTAGTGTATCCCATTTGCCATCGTTCTGAGTATGAAACTGCTTTGTAAAAACTTAGTTTAAGCCCTGTCACTGTAAAGCCGTTTTATGCTGTTTTTGAGCTTCTCTCGCTGAGATAAGGCTGTTTTTGAAATATTGTGTTTCCTGTGAAATTGTCCACACAAAGTGACTTGAAAACACTTTGGCCATGTAGTGTATCCCATTTGCGATCGATCTGAGTAGGAAACTGCTTAGTAAACACTTAGTTTAAGCCCTGGCACTGTAAAGCCATTTTACGCTGTTTTTGAGCTTCTATCGCTGAGATAAGGCTGTTTTTGAAATATTGTGTTTCCTGTGAAATTGTCCACACAACGTGACTTGAAAACACTTTGGCCATGTAGTGTATCCCATTTACCATCGTTCTGAGTAGGAAACTGCTCAGTAAACACTTAGTTTAAGCTGTGGCATTAATATGCAGTTTTATGCTGTTTTTGAGCTTCTCTCACTGAGATAAGGCTGTTTTTGAAATATTGTGTTTCCTGTGAAATTGTCCACACAAAGTGCCTTGAAAACACTTTGGCTATGTAGTGTATCCCATTTGCCATCATTCTGAGTAGGAAACTGTTTAGTAAACACTTAGTTTAAGCCCTGGCACTGTAAAGCAGTTTTATGCTGTTTTTGAGCTTCTCTCACTGAGATAAGGCTGTTTTTGAAATATTGTGTTTCCTGTGAAATTGTCCACACAAAGTGACTTGAAAACACTTTGGCCATGCAGTGTATCCCATTTGCCAAAGTTCTGAGTATGAAACTTGTTTGTAAACACTTAGTTTAAGCCGTGGCGCTGTGATGCAGTTTTACATTAGGCTGAGAAAGTGAGACTTGAAATGCTGTTTTCTGTCTAATTGCAGACACAAAGTGAAGCCACATTGGCCATGCAGTGTATCCCATTTGCTGTTGAAGAAATTTGTTCAGAAACACTTAGTTTAAGTCGTGGCACTGTAATGCAGTTTTATGCTGTTTTTGAGCTTCTATCGCTGAGATAAGGCTGTTTTTAAAACATTGTGTTTCCTGTGAAATTGTCTACACAAAGTGACTTGAAAACACTTTGGCCATGTAGTGTATCCCATTTGCCATCGTTCTGAGTAGGAAACTGCTCAGTAAACACTTAGTTTAAGCCGTGGCATTAATATGCAGTTTTATGCTGTTTTTGAGCTTCTCTCACTGAGATAAGGCTGTTTTTGAAATATTGTGTTTCCTGTGAAATTGTCCACACAAAATTACTTGAAAACACTTTGGCCATGTAGTGTATCCCATTTGCCATCGATCTGAGTAGGAAAATGCTTAGTAAACACTTAGTTTAAGCCCTGGCACTGTAAAGCCATTTTATGCTGTTTTTGAGCTTCTCTCGCTGAGATAAGGCTGTTTTTGAAATATTGTGTTTCCTGTGAAATTGTCCACACAAAGTGACTTGAAAACACTTTGGCCATGTAGTGTATCCCATTTGCCATCGTTCTGAGTAGGAAACTGCTCAGTAAACACTTAGTTTAAGCCGTCGCATTAATATGTAGTATTATGCTGTATTTGAGCTTCTCTCACTGAGAAAAGGCTGTTTTTGAAATATTGTGTTTCCTGTGAAATTGTCCACACAAAGTGACTTGAAAACACTTTGGCCATGTAGTGTATCCCATTTGCCATCGTTCTGAGAATGAAACTGCTTTGTAAAAACTTAGTTTAAGCCCTGTCACTGTAAAGCCGTTTTATGCTGTTTTTGAGCTTCTCTCGCTGAGATAAGGCTGTTTTTGAAATATTTTGTTTCCTGTGAAATTGTCCACACAAAGTGACTTGAAAACACTTTGGCCATGTAGTGTATCCCATTTGCCATCGTTCTGAGTAGGAAACTGTTTTGTAAACACTTAGTTTAAACACTGGCACTGTAAAGCAGTTTTATGCTGTTTTTGAGCTTCTATCGCTGAGATAAGGCTGTTTTTGAAACATTGTGTTTCCTGTGAAATTGTCCACACAAAGTGACTTGAAAACACTTTGGCCATGTAGTGTATCCCATTTGCCATCGATCTGAGTAGGAAACTGCTTAGTAAACACTTAGTTTAAGCCCTGGCACTGTAAAGCCATTTTATGCTGTTTTTGAGCTTCTCTCGCTGAGATAAGGCTGTTTTTGAAATATTGTGTTTCCTGCGAAATTGTCCACACAAAGTGACTTGAAAACACTTTGGCCATGTAGTGTATCCCATTTGCCATCGTTCTGAGTAGGAAACTGCTCAGTAAACACTTAGTTTAAGCCGTGGCATTAATATGTAGTTTTATGCTGTATTTGAGCTTCTCTCACTGAGAAAAGGCTGTTTTTGAAATATTGTGTTTCCTGTGAAATTGTCCACACAAAGTGACTTGAAAACACTTTGGCCATGTAGTGTATCCCATTTGCCATCGATCTGAGTAGGAAACTGCTTAGTAAACACTTAGTTTAAGCCCTGGCACTGTAAAGCCATTTTATGCTGTTTTTGAGCTTCTCTCGCTGAGATAAGGCTGTTTTTGAAATATTGTGTTTCCTGTGAAATTGTCCACACAAAGTGACTTGAAAACACTTTGGCCATGTAGTGTATCCCATTTGCCATCGTTCTGAGTAGGAAACTGCTCAGTAAACACTTAGTTTAAGCCGTGGCATTAATATGTAGTTTTATGCTGTATTTGAGCTTCTCTCACTGAGAAAAGGCTGTTTTTGAAATATTGTGTTTCCTGTGAAATTGTCCACACAAAGTGACTTGAAAACACTTTGGCCATGTAGTGTATCCCATTTGCCATCGTTCTGAGTACGAAACTGCTTTGTAAAAACTTAGTTTAAGCCCTGTCACTGTAAAGCCGTTTTATGCTGTTTTTGAGCTTCTCTCGCTGAGATAAGGCTGTTTTTGAAATATTGTGTTTCCTGTGAAATTGTCCACACAAAGTGACTTGAAAACACTTTGGCCATGTAGTGTATCCCATTTGCCATCGATCTGAGTAGGAAACTGCTTAGTAAACACTTAGTTTAAGCCCTGGCACTGTAAAGCCATTTTATGCTGTTTTTGAGCTTCTCTCGCTGAGATAAGGCTGTTTTTGAAATATTGTGTTTCCTGTGAAATTGTCCACACAAAGTGACTTGAAAACACTTTGGCCATGTAGTGTATCCCATTTGCCATCGTTCTGAGTAGGAAACTGCTCAGTAAACACTTAGTTTAAGCCGTGGCATTAATATGTAGTTTTATGCTGTATTTGAGCTTCTCTCACTGAGAAAAGGCTGTTTTTGAAATATTGTGTTTCCTGTGAAATTGTCCACACAAAGTGACTTGAAAACACTTTGGCCATGTAGTGTATCCCATTTGCCATCGTTCTGAGTACGAAACTGCTTTGTAAAAACTTAGTTTAAGCCCTGTCACTGTAAAGCCGTTTTATGCTGTTTTTGAGCTTCTCTCGCTGAGATAAGGCTGTTTTTGAAATATTGTGTTTCCTGTGAAATTGTCCACACAAAGTGACTTGAAAACAATTTGGCCATGTAGTGTATCCCATTTGCCATCGATCTGAGTAGCAAACTGCTTAGTAAACACTTAGTTTAAGCCCTGGCACTATAAAGCCATTTTATGCTGTTTTTGAGCTTCTCTCGCTGAGATAAGGCTGTTTTTGAAATATTGTGTTTCCTGTGAAATTGTCCACACAAAGTGACTTGAAAACACTTTGGCCATGTAGTGTATCCCATTTACCATCGTTCTGAGTAGGAAACTGCTCAGTAAACACTTAGTTTAAGCTGTGGCATTAATATGCAGTTTTATGCTGTTTTTGAGCTTCTCTCACTGAGATAAGGCTGTTTTTGAAATATTGTGTTTCCTGTGAAATTGTCCACACAAAGTGCCTTGAAAACACTTTGGCTATGTAGTGTATCCCATTTGCCATCATTCTGAGTAGGAAACTGTTTAGTAAACACTTAGTTTAAGCCCTGGCACTGTAAAGCAGTTTTATGCTGTTTTTGAGCTTCTCTCACTGAGATAAGGCTGTTTTTGAAATATTGTGTTTCCTGTCAAATTGTCCACACAAAGTGACTTGAAAACACTTTGGCCATGTAGTGTATCCCATTTGCCATCGTTCTGAGTAGGAAACTGTTTAGTAAACACTTAGTTTAAGCCCCGGCACTGTAAACCAGTTTTATGCTGTTTTTGAGCTTTTCTCACTGAGATAAGGCTGTTTTTGAAATATTGTGTTTCCTGTGAAATTGTCCACACAAAGTGACTTGAAAACACTTTGGCCATGTAGTGTATCCCATTTGTCATCGTTCTGAGTAGGAAACTGTTTAGTAAACACTTAGTTTAAACACTGGCACTGTAAAGCAGTTTTATGCTGTTTTTGAGCTTCTCTCGCTGAGATAAGGCTGTTTTTGAAATATTGTGTTTCCTGTGAAATTGTCCACACAAAGTGACTTGAAAACACTTTGGCCATGTAGTGTATCCCATTTGCCATCGTTCTGAGTAGGAAACTGCTCAGTAAACACTTAGTTTAAGCCCTGGCACTCTAAAGTAGTTTTATGCTGTTTTTGAGCTTCTCTCACTGAGATAAGGCTGTTTTTGAAATATTGTGTTTCCTGTGAAATTGTCCACACAAAGTGACTTGAAACCACTTTGTCCATGCAGTGTATCCCATTTGTCAAAGTTCTGAGTATGAAACTTGTTTGTAAACACTTAGTTTAAGCCGTGGCGCTGTGATGCAGTTTTACATTAGGCTGAGAAAGTGAGACTTGAAATGCTGTTTTCTGTCTAATTGCAGACACAAAGTGAAGCCACATTGGCCATGCAGTGTATCCCATTTGCTGTTGAAGAAATTTGTTCAGAAACACTTAGTTTAAGCCGTGGCACTGTAATGCAGTTTTATGCTGTTTTTGAGCTTCTATCGCTGAGATAAGGCTGTTTTTGAAATATTGTGTTTCCTGTGAAATTGTCCACACAAAGTGACTTGAAAACACTTTGGCCATGTAGTGTATCCCATTTACCATCGTTCTGAGTAGGAAACTGCTCAGTAAACACTTAGTTTAAGCTGTGGCATTAATATGCAGTTTTATGCTGTTTTTGAGCTTCTCTCACTGAGATAAGGCTGTTTTTGAAATATTGTGTTTCCTGTGAAATTGTCCACACAAAGTGCCTTGAAAACACTTTGGCTATGTAGTGTATCCCATTTGCCATCATTCTGAGTAGGAAACTGTTTAGTAAACACTTAGTTTAAGCCCTGGCACTGTAAAGCAGTTTTATGCTGTTTTTGAGCTTCTCTCACTGAGATAAGGCTGTTTTTGAAATATTGTGTTTCCTGTCAAATTGTCCACACAAAGTGACTTGAAAACACTTTGGCCATGTAGTGTATCCCATTTGCCATCGTTCTGAGTAGGAAACTGTTTAGTAAACACTTAGTTTAAGCCCCGGCACTGTAAACCAGTTTTATGCTGTTTTTGAGCTTTTCTCACTGAGATAAGGCTGTTTTTGAAATATTGTGTTTCCTGTGAAATTGTCCACACAAAGTGACTTGAAAACACTTTGGCCATGTAGTGTATCCCATTTGTCATCGTTCTGAGTAGGAAACTGTTTAGTAAACACTTAGTTTAAACACTGGCACTGTAAAGCAGTTTTATGCTGTTTTTGAGCTTCTCTCGCTGAGATAAGGCTGTTTTTGAAATATTGTGTTTCCTGTGAAATTGTCCACACAAAGTGACTTGAAAACACTTTGGCCATGTAGTGTATCCCATTTGCCATCGTTCTGAGTAGGAAACTGCTCAGTAAACACTTAGTTTAAGCCCTGGCACTCTAAAGTAGTTTTATGCTGTTTTTGAGCTTCTCTCACTGAGATAAGGCTGTTTTTGAAATATTGTGTTTCCTGTGAAATTGTCCACACAAAGTGACTTGAAACCACTTTGTCCATGCAGTGTATCCCATTTGTCAAAGTTCTGAGTATGAAACTTGTTTGTAAACACTTAGTTTAAGCCGTGGCGCTGTGATGCAGTTTTACATTAGGCTGAGAAAGTGAGACTTGAAATGCTGTTTTCTGTCTAATTGCAGACACAAAGTGAAGCCACATTGGCCATGCAGTGTATCCCATTTGCTGTTGAAGAAATTTGTTCAGAAACACTTAGTTTAAGCCGTGGCACTGTAATGCAGTTTTATGCTGTTTTTGAGCTTCTATCGCTGAGATAAGGCTGTTTTTGAAATATTGTGTTTCCTGTGAAATTGTCCACACAAAGTGACTTGAAAACACTTTGGCCATGTAGTGTATCCCATTTACCATCGTTCTGAGTAGGAAACTGCTCAGTAAACACTTAGTTTAAGCTGTGGCATTAATATGCAGTTTTATGCTGTTTTTGAGCTTCTCTCACTGAGATAAGGCTGTTTTTGAAATATTGTGTTTCCTGTGAAATTGTCCACACAAAGTGCCTTGAAAACACTTTGGCTATGTAGTGTATCCCATTTGCCATCATTCTGAGTAGGAAACTGTTTAGTAAACACTTAGTTTAAGCCCTGGCACTGTAAAGCAGTTTTATGCTGTTTTTGAGCTTCTCTCACTGAGATAAGGCTGTTTTTGAAATATTGTGTTTCCTGTCAAATTGTCCACACAAAGTGACTTGAAAACACTTTGGCCATGTAGTGTATCCCATTTGCCATCGTTCTGAGTAGGAAACTGTTTAGTAAACACTTAGTTTAAGCCCCGGCACTGTAAACCAGTTTTATGCTGTTTTTGAGCTTTTCTCACTGAGATAAGGCTGTTTTTGAAATATTGTGTTTCCTGTGAAATTGATCACACAAAGTGACTTGAAAACACTTTGGCCATGTAGTGTATCCCATTTGTCATCGTTCTGAGTAGGAAACTGTTTAGTAAACACTTAGTTTAAACACTGGCACTGTAAAGCAGTTTTATGCTGTTTTTGAGCTTCTCTCGCTGAGATAAGGCTGTTTTTGAAATATTGTGTTTCCTGTGAAATTGTCCACACAAAGTGACTTGAAAACACTTTGGCCATGTAGTGTATCCCATTTGCCATCGTTCTGAGTAGGAAACTGCTCAGTAAACACTTAGTTTAAGCCCTGGCACTGTAAAGTAGTTTTATGCTGTTTTTGAGCTTCTCTCACTGAGATAAGGCTGTTTTTGAAATATTGTGTTTCCTGTGAAATTGTCCACACAAAGTGACTTGAAACCACTTTGTCCATGCAGTGTATCCCATTTGTCAAAGTTCTGAGTATGAAACTTGTTTGTAAACACTTAGTTTAAGCCGTGGCGCTGTGATGCAGTTTTACATTAGGCTGAGAAAGTGAGACTTGAAATGCTGTTTTCTGTCTAATTGCAGACACAAAGTGAAGCCACATTGGCCATGCAGTGTATCCCATTTGCTGTTGAAGAAATTTGTTCAGAAACACTTAGTTTAAGCCGTGGCACTGTAATGCAGTTTTATGCTGTTTTTGAGCTTCTATCGCTGAGATAAGGCTGTTTTTGAAATATTGTGTTTCCTGTGAAATTGTCCACACAAAGTGACTTGAAAACACTTTGGCCATGTAGTGTATCCCATTTGCCATCGTTCTGAGTAGGAAACTGCTCAGTAAACACTTAGTTTAAGCCGTGGCATTAATATGTAGTTTTATGCTGTATTTGAGCTTCTCTCACTGAGAAAAGGCTGTTTTTGAAATATTGTGTTTCCTGTGAAATTGTCCACACAAAGTGACTTGAAAACACTTTGGCCATGTAGTGTATCCCATTTGCCATCGTTCTGAGTAGGAAACTGCTCAGTAAACACTTAGTTTAAGCCCTGGCACTGTAAAGTAGTTTTATGCTGTTTTTGAGCTTCTCTCACTGAGATAAGGCTGTTTTTGAAATATTGTGTTTCCTGTGAAATTGTCCACACAAAGTGACTTGAAACCACTTTGTCCATGCAGTGTATCCCATTTGTCAAAGTTCTGAGTATGAAACTTGTTTGTAAACACTTAGTTTAAGCCGTGGCGCTGTGATGCAGTTTTACATTAGGCTGAGAAAGTGAGACTTGAAATGCTGTTTTCTGTCTAATTGCAGACACAAAGTGAAGCCACATTGGCCATGCAGTGTATCCCATTTGCTGTTGAAGAAATTTGTTCAGAAACACTTAGTTTAAGCCGTGGCACTGTAATGCAGTTTTATGCTGTTTTTGAGCTTCTATCGCTGAGATAAGGCTGTTTTTGAAATATTGTGTTTCCTGTGAAATTGTCCACACAAAGTGACTTGAAAACACTTTGGCCATGTAGTGTATCCCATTTGCCATCGTTCTGAGTAGGAAACTGCTCAGTAAACACTTAGTTTAAGCCGTGGCATTAATATGTAGTTTTATGCTGTATTTGAGCTTCTCTCACTGAGAAAAGGCTGTTTTTGAAATATTGTGTTTCCTGTGAAATTGTCCACACAAAGTGACTTGAAAACACTTTGGCCATGTAGTGTATCCCATTTGCCATCGTTCTGAGTATGAAACTGCTTTGTAAAAACTTAGTTTAAGCCCTGTCACTGTAAAGCCGTTTTATGCTGTTTTTGAGCTTCTCTCGCTGAGATAAGGCTGTTTTTGAAATATTGTGTTTCCTGTGAAATTGTCCACACAAAGTGACTTGAAAACACTTTGGCCATGTAGTGTATCCCATTTGCGATCGATCTGAGTAGGAAACTGCTTAGTAAACACTTAGTTTAAGCCCTGGCACTGTAAAGCCATTTTACGCTGTTTTTGAGCTTCTATCGCTGAGATAAGGCTGTTTTTGAAATATTGTGTTTCCTGTGAAATTGTCCACACAACGTGACTTGAAAACACTTTGGCCATGTAGTGTATCCCATTTACCATCGTTCTGAGTAGGAAACTGCTCAGTAAACACTTAGTTTAAGCTGTGGCATTAATATGCAGTTTTATGCTGTTTTTGAGCTTCTCTCACTGAGATAAGGCTGTTTTTGAAATATTGTGTTTCCTGTGAAATTGTCCACACAAAGTGCCTTGAAAACACTTTGGCTATGTAGTGTATCCCATTTGCCATCATTCTGAGTAGGAAACTGTTTAGTAAACACTTAGTTTAAGCCCTGGCACTGTAAAGCAGTTTTATGCTGTTTTTGAGCTTCTCTCACTGAGATAAGGCTGTTTTTGAAATATTGTGTTTCCTGTGAAATTGTCCACACAAAGTGACTTGAAAACACTTTGGCCATGCAGTGTATCCCATTTGCCAAAGTTCTGAGTATGAAACTTGTTTGTAAACACTTAGTTTAAGCCGTGGCGCTGTGATGCAGTTTTACATTAGGCTGAGAAAGTGAGACTTGAAATGCTGTTTTCTGTCTAATTGCAGACACAAAGTGAAGCCACATTGGCCATGCAGTGTATCCCATTTGCTGTTGAAGAAATTTGTTCAGAAACACTTAGTTTAAGTCGTGGCACTGTAATGCAGTTTTATGCTGTTTTTGAGCTTCTATCGCTGAGATAAGGCTGTTTTTAAAACATTGTGTTTCCTGTGAAATTGTCTACACAAAGTGACTTGAAAACACTTTGGCCATGTAGTGTATCCCATTTGCCATCGTTCTGAGTAGGAAACTGCTCAGTAAACACTTAGTTTAAGCCGTGGCATTAATATGCAGTTTTATGCTGTTTTTGAGCTTCTCTCACTGAGATAAGGCTGTTTTTGAAATATTGTGTTTCCTGTGAAATTGTCCACACAAAATTACTTGAAAACACTTTGGCCATGTAGTGTATCCCATTTGCCATCGATCTGAGTAGGAAAATGCTTAGTAAACACTTAGTTTAAGCCCTGGCACTGTAAAGCCATTTTATGCTGTTTTTGAGCTTCTCTCGCTGAGATAAGGCTGTTTTTGAAATATTGTGTTTCCTGTGAAATTGTCCACACAAAGTGACTTGAAAACACTTTGGCCATGTAGTGTATCCCATTTGCCATCGTTCTGAGTAGGAAACTGCTCAGTAAACACTTAGTTTAAGCCGTCGCATTAATATGTAGTATTATGCTGTATTTGAGCTTCTCTCACTGAGAAAAGGCTGTTTTTGAAATATTGTGTTTCCTGTGAAATTGTCCACACAAAGTGACTTGAAAACACTTTGGCCATGTAGTGTATCCCATTTGCCATCGTTCTGAGAATGAAACTGCTTTGTAAAAACTTAGTTTAAGCCCTGTCACTGTAAAGCCGTTTTATGCTGTTTTTGAGCTTCTCTCGCTGAGATAAGGCTGTTTTTGAAATATTTTGTTTCCTGTGAAATTGTCCACACAAAGTGACTTGAAAACACTTTGGCCATGTAGTGTATCCCATTTGCCATCGATCTGAGTAGGAAACTGCTTAGTAAACACTTAGTTTAAGCCCTGGCACTGTAAAGCCATTTTACGCTGTTTTTGAGCTTCTCTCACTGAGATAAGGCTGTTTTTGAAATATTGTGTTTCCTGTGAAATTGTCCACACAAAGTGCCTTGAAAACACTTTGGCTATGTAGTGTATCCCATTTGCCATCATTCTTAGTAGGAAACTGTTTAGTAAACACTTAGTTTAAGCCCTGGCACTGTAAAGCAGTTTTATGCTGTTTTTGAGCTTCTCTCACTGAGATAAGGCTGTTTTTGAAATATTGTGTTTCCTGTGAAATTGTCCACACAAAGTGACTTGAAAACACTTTGGCCATGTAGTGTATCCCATTTGCCATCGTTCTGAGTAGGAAACTGTTTAGTAAACACTTAGTTTTAACACTGGCACTGTAAAGCAGTTTTATGCTGTTTTTGAGCTTCTCTCGCTGAGATAAGGCTGTTTTTGAAATATTGTGTTTCCTGTGAAATTGTCCACAGAAAGTGACTTGAAAACACTTTGGCCATGTAGTGTATCCCATTTGCCATCGTTCTGAGTAGGAAACTGCTCAGTAAACACTTAGTTTAAGCCGTCGCATTAATATGTAGTATTATGCTGTATTTGAGCTTCTCTCACTGAGAAAAGGCTGTTTTTGAAATATTGTGTTTCCTGTGAAATTGTCCACACAAAGTGACTTGAAACCACTTTGTCCATGCAGTGTATCCCATTTGCCAAAGTTCTGAGTATGAAACTTGTTTGTAAACACTTAGTTTAAGCCGTGGCGCTGTGATGCAGTTTTACATTAGGCTGAGAAAGTGAGACTTGAAATGCTGTTTTCTGTCTAATTGCAGACACAAAGTGAAGCCACATTGGCCATGCAGTGTATCCCATTTGCTGTTGAAGAAATTTGTTCAGAAACACTTAGTTTAAGCCGTGGCACTGTAATGCAGTTTTATGCTGTTTTTGAGCTTCTATCGCTGAGATAAGGCTGTTTTTGAAACATTGTGTTTCCTGTGAAATTGTCCACACAAAGTGACTTGAAAACACTTTGGCCATGTAGTGTATCCCATTTGCCATCGTTCTGAGTAGGAAACTGCTCAGTAAACACTTAGTTTAAGCCGTGGCATTAATATGCAGTTTTATGCTGTTTTTGAGCTTCTCTCACTGAGATAAGGCTGTTTTTGAAATATTGTGTTTCCTGTGAAATTGACCACACAAAGTGACTTGAAAACACTTTGGCCATGTAGTGTATCCCATTTGCCATCGTTCTGAGTATGAAACTGCTTTGTAAAAACTTAGTTTAAGCCCTGTCACTGTAAAGCCGTTTTATGCTGTTTTTGAGCTTCTCTCCCTGAGATAAGGCTGTTTTTGAAATATTGTGTTTCCTGTGAAATTGTCCACACAAAGTGACTTGAAAACACTTTGGCCATGTAGTGTATCCCATTTGCCATCGTTCTGAGTAGGAAACTGCTCAGTAAACACTTAGTTTAAGCCGTGGCATTAATATGTAGTTTTATGCTGTATTTGAGCTTCTCTCACTGAGAAAAGGCTGTTTTTGAAATATTGTGTTTCCTGTGAAATTGTCCACACAAAGTGACTTGAAAACACTTTGGCCATGTAGTGTATCCCATTTGCCATCGTTCTGAGAATGAAACTGCTTTGTAAAAACTTAGTTTAAGCCCTGTCACTGTAAAGCCGTTTTATGCTGTTTTTGAGCTTCTCTCGCTGAGATAAGGCTGTTGTTGAAATATTGTGTTTCCTGTGAAATTGTCCACACAAAGTGACTTGAAAACACTTTGGCCATGTAGTGTATCCCATTTGCCATCGATCTGAGTAGGAAACTGCTTAGTAAACACTTAGTTTAAGCCCTGGCACTGTAAAGCCATTTTACGCTGTTTTTGAGCTTCTCTCACTGAGATAAGGCTGTTTTTGAAATATTGTGTTTCCTGTGAAATTGTCCACACAAAGTGCCTTGAAAACACTTTGGCTATGTAGTGTATCCCATTTGCCATCATTCTGAGTAGGAAACTGTTTAGTAAACACTTAGTTTAAGCCCTGGCACTGTAAAGCAGTTTTATGCTGTTTTTGAGCTTCTCTCACTGAGATAAGGCTGTTTTTGAAATATTGTGTTTCCTGTGAAATTGTCCACACAAAGTGACTTGAAAACACTTTGGCCATGTAGTGTATCCCATTTGCCATCGTTCTGAGTAGGAAACTGTTTAGTAAACACTTAGTTTAAACACTGGCACTGTAAAGCAGTTTTATGCTGTTTTTGAGCTTCTCTCGCTGAGATAAGGCTGTTTTTGAAATATTGTGTTTCCTGTGAAATTGTCCACAGAAAGTGACTTGAAAACACTTTGGCCATGTAGTGTATCCCATTTGCCATCGTTCTGAGTAGGAAACTGCTCAGTAAACACTTAGTTTAAGCCGTGGCATTAATATGTAGTTTTATGCTGTATTTGAGCTTCTCTCACTGAGAAAAGGCTGTTTTTGAAATATTGTGTTTCCTGCGAAATTGTCCACACAAAGTGACTTGAAAACACTTTGGCCATGTAGTGTATCCCATTTGCCATCGTTCTGAGTAGGAAACTGCTCAGTAAACACTTAGTTTAAGCCGTGGCATTAATATGTAGTTTTATGCTGTATTTGAGCTTCTCTCACTGAGAAAAGGCTGTTTTTGAAATATTGTGTTTCCTGTGAAATTGTCCACACAAAGTGACTTGAAACCACTTTGTCCATGCAGTGTATCCCATTTGCCAAAGTTCTGAGTATGAAACTTGTTTGTAAACACTTAGTTTAAGCCGTGGCGCTGTGATGCAGTTTTACATTAGGCTGAGAAAGTGAGACTTGAAATGCTGTTTTCTGTCTAATTGCAGACACAAAGTGAAGCCACATTGGCCATGCAGTGTATCCCATTTGCTGTTGAAGAAATTTGTTCAGAAACACTTAGTTTAAGCCGTGGCACTGTAATGCAGTTTTATGCTGTTTTTGAGCTTCTATCGCTGAGATAAGGCTGTTTTTGAAACATTGTGTTTCCTGTGAAATTGTCAACACAAAGTGACTTGAAAACACTTTGGCCATGTAGTGTATCCCATTTGCCATCGATCTGAGTAGGAAACTGCTTAGTAAACACTTAGTTTAAGCCCTGGCACTGTAAAGCCATTTTATGCTGTTTTTGAGCTTCTCTCGCTGAGATAAGGCTGTTTTTGAAATATTGTGTTTCCTGTGAAATTGTCCACACAAAGTGACTTGAAAACACTTTGGCCATGTAGTGTATCCCATTTGCCATCGTTCTGAGTAGGAAACTGCTCAGTAAACACTTAGTTTAAGCCGTGGCATTAATATGCAGTTTTATGCTGTTTTTGAGCTTCTCTCACTGAGATAAGGCTGTTTTTGAAATATTGTGTTTCCTGTGAAATTGACCACACAAAGTGACTTGAAAACACTTTGGCCATGTAGTGTATCCCATTTGCCATCGTTCTGAGTATGAAACTGCTTTGTAAAAACTTAGTTTAAGCCCTGTCACTGTAAAGCCGTTTTATGCTGTTTTTGAGCTTCTCTCCCTGAGATAAGGCTGTTTTTGAAATATTGTGTTTCCTGTGAAATTGTCCACACAAAGTGACTTGAAAACACTTTGGCCATGTAGTGTATCCCATTTGCCATCGTTCTGAGTAGGAAACTGCTCAGTAAACACTTAGTTTAAGCCGTGGCATTAATATGTAGTTTTATGCTGTATTTGAGCTTCTCTCACTGAGAAAAGGCTGTTTTTGAAATATTGTGTTTCCTGTGAAATTGTCCACACAAAGTGACTTGAAAACACTTTGGCCATGTAGTGTATCCCATTTGCCATCGTTCTGAGAATGAAACTGCTTTGTAAAAACTTAGTTTAAGCCCTGTCACTGTAAAGCCGTTTTATGCTGTTTTTGAGCTTCTCTCGCTGAGATAAGGCTGTTTTTGAAATATTGTGTTTCCTGTGAAATTGTCCACACAAAGTGACTTGAAAACACTTTGGCCATGTAGTGTATCCCATTTGCCATCGATCTGAGTAGGAAACTGCTTAGTAAACACTTAGTTTAAGCCCTGGCACTGTAAAGCCATTTTACGCTGTTTTTGAGCTTCTCTCACTGAGATAAGGCTGTTTTTGAAATATTGTGTTTCCTGTGAAATTGTCCACACAAAGTGCCTTGAAAACACTTTGGCTATGTAGTGTATCCCATTTGCCATCATTCTGAGTAGGAAACTGTTTAGTAAACACTTAGTTTAAGCCCTGGCACTGTAAAGCAGTTTTATGCTGTTTTTGAGCTTCTCTCACTGAGATAAGGCTGTTTTTGAAATATTGTGTTTCCTGTGAAATTGTCCACACAAAGTGACTTGAAAACACTTTGGCCATGTAGTGTATCCCATTTGCCATCGTTCTGAGTAGGAAACTGTTTAGTAAACACTTAGTTTAAACACTGGCACTGTAAAGCAGTTTTATGCTGTTTTTGAGCTTCTCTCGCTGAGATAAGGCTGTTTTTGAAATATTGTGTTTCCTGTGAAATTGTCCACAGAAAGTGACTTGAAAACACTTTGGCCATGTAGTGTATCCCATTTGCCATCGTTCTGAGTAGGAAACTGCTCAGTAAACACTTAGTTTAAGCCGTCGCATTAATATGTAGTATTATGCTGTATTTGAGCTTCTCTCACTGAGAAAAGGCTGTTTTTGAAATATTGTGTTTCCTGTGAAATTGTCCACACAAAGTGACTTGAAACCACTTTGTCCATGCAGTGTATCCCATTTGCCAAAGTTCTGAGTATGAAACTTGTTTGTAAACACTTAGTTTAAGCCGTGGCGCTGTGATGCAGTTTTACATTAGGCTGAGAAAGTGAGACTTGAAATGCTGTTTTCTGTCTAATTGCAGACACAAAGTGAAGCCACATTGGCCATGCAGTGTATCCCATTTGCTGTTGAAGAAATTTGTTCAGAAACACTTAGTTTAAGCCGTGGCACTGTAATGCAGTTTTATGCTGTTTTTGAGCTTCTATCGCTGAGATAAGGCTGTTTTTGAAACATTGTGTTTCCTGTGAAATTGTCCACACAAAGTGACTTGAAAACACTTTGGCCATGTAGTGTATCCCATTTGCCATCGTTCTGAGTAGGAAACTGCTCAGTAAACACTTAGTTTAAGCCGTGGCATTAATATGCAGTTTTATGCTGTTTTTGAGCTTCTCTCACTGAGATAAGGCTGTTTTTGAAATATTGTGTTTCCTGTGAAATTGTCCACACAAAGTGACTTGAAAACACTTTGGCCATGTAGTGTATCCCATTTGCCATCGTTCTGAGTATGAAACTGCTTTGTAAAAACTTAGTTTAAGCCCTGTCACTGTAAAGCCGTTTTATGCTGTTTTTGAGCTTCTCTCCCTGAGATAAGGCTGTTTTTGAAATATTGTGTTTCCTGTGAAATTGTCCACACAAAGTGATTTGAAAACACTTTGGCCATGTAGTGTATCCCATTTGCCATCGTTCTGAGTAGGAAACTGCTCAGTAAACACTTAGTTTAAGCCGTGGCATTAATATGTAGTTTTATGCTGTATTTGAGCTTCTCTCACTGAGAAAAGGCTGTTTTTGAAATATTGTGTTTCCTGCGAAATTGTCCACACAAAGTGACTTGAAAACACTTTGGCCATGTAGTGTATCCCATTTGCCATCGTTCTGAGTAGGAAACTGCTCAGTAAACACTTAGTTTAAGCCGTGGCATTAATATGTAGTTTTATGCTGTATTTGAGCTTCTCTCACTGAGAAAAGGCTGTTTTTGAAATATTGTGTTTCCTGTGAAATTGTCCACACAAAGTGACTTGAAACCACTTTGTCCATGCAGTGTATCCCATTTGCCAAAGTTCTGAGTATGAAACTTGTTTGTAAACACTTAGTTTAAGCCGTGGCGCTGTGATGCAGTTTTACATTAGGCTGAGAAAGTGAGACTTGAAATGCTGTTTTCTGTCTAATTGCAGACACAAAGTGAAGCCACATTGGCCATGCAGTGTATCCCATTTGCTGTTGAAGAAATTTGTTCAGAAACACTTAGTTTAAGCCGTGGCACTGTAATGCAGTTTTATGCTGTTTTTGAGCTTCTATCGCTGAGATAAGGCTGTTTTTGAAACATTGTGTTTCCTGTGAAATTGTCAACACAAAGTGACTTGAAAACACTTTGGCCATGTAGTGTATCCCATTTGCCATCGATCTGAGTAGGAAACTGCTTAGTAAACACTTAGTTTAAGCCCTGGCACTGTAAAGCCATTTTATGCTGTTTTTGAGCTTCTCTCGCTGAGATAAGGCTGTTTTTGAAATATTGTGTTTCCTGCGAAATTGTCCACACAAAGTGACTTGAAAACACTTTGGCCATGTAGTGTATCCCATTTGCCATCGTTCTGAGTAGGAAACTGCTCAGTAAACACTTAGTTTAAGCCGTGGCATTAATATGTAGTTTTATGCTGTATTTGAGCTTCTCTCACTGAGAAAAGGCTGTTTTTGAAATATTGTGTTTCCTGTGAAATTGTCCACACAAAGTGACTTGAAAACACTTTGGCCATGTAGTGTATCCCATTTGCCATCGATCTGAGTAGGAAACTGCTTAGTAAACACTTAGTTTAAGCCCTGGCACTGTAAAGCCATTTTATGCTGTTTTTGAGCTTCTCTCGCTGAGATAAGGCTGTTTTTGAAATATTGTGTTTCCTGTGAAATTGTCCACACAAAGTGACTTGAAAACACTTTGGCCATGTAGTGTATCCCATTTACCATCGTTCTGAGTAGGAAACTGCTCAGTAAACACTTAGTTTAAGCTGTGGCATTAATATGCAGTTTTATGCTGTTTTTGAGCTTCTCTCACTGAGATAAGGCTGTTTTTGAAATATTGTGTTTCCTGTGAAATTGTCCACACAAAGTGACTTGAAAACACTTTGGCCATGTAGTGTATCCCATTTGCCATCGTTCTGAGTATGAAACTGCTTTGTAAAAACTTAGTTTAAGCCCTGTCACTGTAAAGCCGTTTTATGCTGTTTTTGAGCTTCTCTCCCTGAGATAAGGCTGTTTTTGAAATATTGTGTTTCCTGTGAAATTGTCCACACAAAGTGACTTGAAAACACTTTGGCCATGTAGTGTATCCCATTTGCCATCGTTCTGAGTAGGAAACTGCTCAGTAAACACTTAGTTTAAGCCGTGGCATTAATATGTAGTTTTATGCTGTATTTGAACTTCTCTCACTGAGAAAAGGCTGTTTTTGAAATATTGTGTTTCCTGCGAAATTGTCCACACAAAGTGACTTGAAAACACTTTGGCCATGTAGTGTATCCCATTTGCCATCGTTCTGAGTAGGAAACTGCTCAGTAAACACTTAGTTTAAGCCGTGGCATTAATATGTAGTTTTATGCTGTATTTGAGCTTCTCTCACTGAGAAAAGGCTGTTTTTGAAATATTGTGTTTCCTGTGAAATTGTCCACACAAAGTGACTTGAAACCACTTTGTCCATGCAGTGTATCCCATTTGCCAAAGTTCTGAGTATGAAACTTGTTTGTAAACACTTAGTTTAAGCCGTGGCGCTGTGATGCAGTTTTACATTAGGCTGAGAAAGTGAGACTTGAAATGCTGTTTTCTGTCTAATTGCAGACACAAAGTGAAGCCACATTGGCCATGCAGTGTATCCCATTTGCTGTTGAAGAAATTTGTTCAGAAACACTTAGTTTAAGCCGTGGCACTGTAATGCAGTTTTATGCTGTTTTTGAGCTTCTATCGCTGAGATAAGGCTGTTTTTGAAACATTGTGTTTCCTGTGAAATTGTCAACACAAAGTGACTTGAAAACACTTTGGCCATGTAGTGTATCCCATTTGCCATCGATCTGAGTAGGAAACTGCTTAGTAAACACTTAGTTTAAGCCCTGGCACTGTAAAGCCATTTTATGCTGTTTTTGAGCTTCTCTCGCTGAGATAAGGCTGTTTTTGAAATATTGTGTTTCCTGCGAAATTGTCCACACAAAGTGACTTGAAAACACTTTGGCCATGTAGTGTATCCCATTTGCCATCGTTCTGAGTAGGAAACTGCTCAGTAAACACTTAGTTTAAGCCGTGGCATTAATATGTAGTTTTATGCTGTATTTGAGCTTCTCTCACTGAGAAAAGGCTGTTTTTGAAATATTGTGTTTCCTGTGAAATTGTCCACACAAAGTGACTTGAAAACACTTTGGCCATGTAGTGTATCCCATTTGCCATCAATCTGAGTAGGAAACTGCTTAGTAAACACTTAGTTTAAGCCCTGGCACTGTAAAGCCATTTTATGCTGTTTTTGAGCTTCTCTCGCTGAGATAAGGCTGTTTTTGAAATATTGTGTTTCCTGTGAAATTGTCCACACAAAGTGACTTGAAAACACTTTGGCCATGTAGTGTATCCCATTTACCATCGTTCTGAGTAGGAAACTGCTCAGTAAACACTTAGTTTAAGCTGTGGCATTAATATGCAGTTTTATGCTGTTTTTGAGCTTCTCTCACTGAGATAAGGCTGTTTTTGAAATATTGTGTTTCCTGTGAAATTGTCCACACAAAGTGCCTTGAAAACACTTTGGCTATGTAGTGTATCCCATTTGCCATCATTCTGAGTAGGAAACTGTTTAGTAAACACTTAGTTTAAGCCCTGGCACTGTAAAGCAGTTTTATGCTGTTTTTGAGCTTCTCTCACTGAGATAAGGCTGTTTTTGAAATATTGTGTTTCCTGTCAAATTGTCCACACAAAGTGACTTGAAAACACGTTGGCCATGTAGTGTATCCCATTTGCCATCGTTCTGAGTAGGAAACTGTTTAGTAAACACTTAGTTTAAACACTGGCACTGTAAAGCAGTTTTATGCTGTTTTTGAGCTTCTCTCGCTGAGATAAGGCTGTTTTTGAAATATTGTGTTTCCTGTGAAATTGTCCAAAGAAAGTGACTTGAAAACACTTTGGCCATGTAGTGTATCCCATTTGCCATCGTTCTGAGTAGGAAACTGCTCAGTAAACACTTAGTTTAAGCCGTCGCATTAATATGTAGTATTATGCTGTATTTGAGCTTCTCTCACTGAGAAAAGGCTGTTTTTGAAATATTGTGTTTCCTGTGAAATTGTCCACACAAAGTGACTTGAAACCACTTTGTCCATGCAGTGTATCCCATTTGCCAAAGTTCTGAGTATGAAACTTGTTTGTAAACACTTAGTTTAAGCCGTGGCGCTGTGATGCAGTTTTACATTAGGCTGAGAAAGTGAGACTTGAAATGCTGTTTTCTGTCTAATTGCAGACACAAAGTGAAGCCACATTGGCCATGCAGTGTATCCCATTTGCTGTTGAAGAAATTTGTTCAGAAACACTTAGTTTAAGCCGTGGCACTGTAATGCAGTTTTATGCTGTTTTTGAGCTTCTATCGCTGAGATAAGGCTGTTTTTGAAACATTGTGTTTCCTGTGAAATTGTCCACACAAAGTGACTTGAAAACACTTTGGCCATGTAGTGTATCCCATTTGCCATCGTTCTGAGTAGGAAACTGCTCAGTAAACACTTAGTTTAAGCCGTGGCATTAATATGCAGTTTTATGCTGTTTTTGAGCTTCTCTCACTGAGATAAGGCTGTTTTTGAAATATTGTGTTTCCTGTGAAATTGTCCACACAAAGTGACTTGAAAACACTTTGGCCATGTAGTGTATCCCATTTGCCATCGTTCTGAGTATGAAACTGCTTTGTAAAAACTTAGTTTAAGCCCTGTCACTGTAAAGCCGTTTTATGCTGTTTTTGAGCTTCTCTCCCTGAGATAAGGCTGTTTTTGAAATATTGTGTTTCCTGTGAAATTGTCCACACAAAGTGACTTGAAAACACTTTGGCCATGTAGTGTATCCCATTTGCCATCGTTCTGAGTAGGAAACTGCTCAGTAAACACTTAGTTTAAGCCGTGGCATTAATATGTAGTTTTATGCTGTATTTGAGCTTCTCTCACTGAGAAAAGGCTGTTTTTGAAATATTGTGTTTCCTGTGAAATTGTCCACACAAAGTGACTTGAAAACACTTTGGCCATGTAGTGTATCCCATTTGCCATCGTTCTGAGAATGAAACTGCTTTGTAAAAACTTAGTTTAAGCCCTGTCACTGTAAAGCCGTTTTATGCTGTTTTTGAGCTTCTCTCGCTGAGATAAGGCTGTTTTTGAAATATTGTGTTTCCTGTGAAATTGTCCACACAAAGTGACTTGAAAACACTTTGGCCATGTAGTGTATCCCATTTGCCATCGATCTGAGTAGGAAACTGCTTAGTAAACACTTAGTTTAAGCCCTGGCACTGTAAAGCCATTTTACGCTGTTTTTGAGCTTCTCTCACTGAGATAAGGCTGTTTTTGAAATATTGTGTTTCCTGTGAAATTGTCCACACAAAGTGCCTTGAAAACACTTTGGCTATGTAGTGTATCCCATTTGCCATCATTCTGAGTAGGAAACTGTTTAGTAAACACTTAGTTTAAGCCCTGGCACTGTAAAGCAGTTTTATGCTGTTTTTGAGCTTCTCTCACTGAGATAAGGCTGTTTTTGAAATATTGTGTTTCCTGTGAAATTGTCCACACAAAGTGACTTGAAAACACTTTGGCCATGTAGTGTATCCCATTTGCCATCGTTCTGAGTAGGAAACTGTTTAGTAAACACTTAGTTTAAACACTGGCACTGTAAAGCAGTTTTATGCTGTTTTTGAGCTTCTCTCGCTGAGATAAGGCTGTTTTTGAAATATTGTGTTTCCTGTGAAATTGTCCACAGAAAGTGACTTGAAAACACTTTGGCCATGTAGTGTATCCCATTTGCCATCGTTCTGAGTAGGAAACTGCTCAGTAAACACTTAGTTTAAGCCGTCGCATTAATATGTAGTATTATGCTGTATTTGAGCTTCTCTCACTGAGAAAAGGCTGTTTTTGAAATATTGTGTTTCCTGTGAAATTGTCCACACAAAGTGACTTGAAACCACTTTGTCCATGCAGTGTATCCCATTTGCCAAAGTTCTGAGTATGAAACTTGTTTGTAAACACTTAGTTTAAGCCGTGGCGCTGTGATGCAGTTTTACATTAGGCTGAGAAAGTGAGACTTGAAATGCTGTTTTCTGTCTAATTGCAGACACAAAGTGAAGCCACATTGGCCATGCAGTGTATCCCATTTGCTGTTGAAGAAATTTGTTCAGAAACACTTAGTTTAAGCCGTGGCACTGTAATGCAGTTTTATGCTGTTTTTGAGCTTCTATCGCTGAGATAAGGCTGTTTTTGAAACATTGTGTTTCCTGTGAAATTGTCCACACAAAGTGACTTGAAAACACTTTGGCCATGTAGTGTATCCCATTTGCCATCGTTCTGAGTAGGAAACTGCTCAGTAAACACTTAGTTTAAGCCGTGGCATTAATATGCAGTTTTATGCTGTTTTTGAGCTTCTCTCACTGAGATAAGGCTGTTTTTGAAATATTGTGTTTCCTGTGAAATTGTCCACACAAAGTGACTTGAAAACACTTTGGCCATGTAGTGTATCCCATTTGCCATCGTTCTGAGTATGAAACTGCTTTGTAAAAACTTAGTTTAAGCCCTGTCACTGTAAAGCCGTTTTATGCTGTTTTTGAGCTTCTCTCCCTGAGATAAGGCTGTTTTTGAAATATTGTGTTTCCTGTGAAATTGTCCACACAAAGTGATTTGAAAACACTTTGGCCATGTAGTGTATCCCATTTGCCATCGTTCTGAGTAGGAAACTGCTCAGTAAACACTTAGTTTAAGCCGTGGCATTAATATGTAGTTTTATGCTGTATTTGAGCTTCTCTCACTGAGAAAAGGCTGTTTTTGAAATATTGTGTTTCCTGCGAAATTGTCCACACAAAGTGACTTGAAAACACTTTGGCCATGTAGTGTATCCCATTTGCCATCGTTCTGAGTAGGAAACTGCTCAGTAAACACTTAGTTTAAGCCGTGGCATTAATATGTAGTTTTATGCTGTATTTGAGCTTCTCTCACTGAGAAAAGGCTGTTTTTGAAATATTGTGTTTCCTGTGAAATTGTCCACACAAAGTGACTTGAAACCACTTTGTCCATGCAGTGTATCCCATTTGCCAAAGTTCTGAGTATGAAACTTGTTTGTAAACACTTAGTTTAAGCCGTGGCGCTGTGATGCAGTTTTACATTAGGCTGAGAAAGTGAGACTTGAAATGCTGTTTTCTGTCTAATTGCAGACACAAAGTGAAGCCACATTGGCCATGCAGTGTATCCCATTTGCTGTTGAAGAAATTTGTTCAGAAACACTTAGTTTAAGCCGTGGCACTGTAATGCAGTTTTATGCTGTTTTTGAGCTTCTATCGCTGAGATAAGGCTGTTTTTGAAACATTGTGTTTCCTGTGAAATTGTCAACACAAAGTGACTTGAAAACACTTTGGCCATGTAGTGTATCCCATTTGCCATCGATCTGAGTAGGAAACTGCTTAGTAAACACTTAGTTTAAGCCCTGGCACTGTAAAGCCATTTTATGCTGTTTTTGAGCTTCTCTCGCTGAGATAAGGCTGTTTTTGAAATATTGTGTTTCCTGCGAAATTGTCCACACAAAGTGACTTGAAAACACTTTGGCCATGTAGTGTATCCCATTTGCCATCGTTCTGAGTAGGAAACTGCTCAGTAAACACTTAGTTTAAGCCGTGGCATTAATATGTAGTTTTATGCTGTATTTGAGCTTCTCTCACTGAGAAAAGGCTGTTTTTGAAATATTGTGTTTCCTGTGAAATTGTCCACACAAAGTGACTTGAAAACACTTTGGCCATGTAGTGTATCCCATTTGCCATCGATCTGAGTAGGAAACTGCTTAGTAAACACTTAGTTTAAGCCCTGGCACTGTAAAGCCATTTTATGCTGTTTTTGAGCTTCTCTCGCTGAGATAAGGCTGTTTTTGAAATATTGTGTTTCCTGTGAAATTGTCCACACAAAGTGACTTGAAAACACTTTGGCCATGTAGTGTATCCCATTTACCATCGTTCTGAGTAGGAAACTGCTCAGTAAACACTTAGTTTAAGCTGTGGCATTAATATGCAGTTTTATGCTGTTTTTGAGCTTCTCTCACTGAGATAAGGCTGTTTTTGAAATATTGTGTTTCCTGTGAAATTGTCCACACAAAGTGACTTGAAAACACTTTGGCCATGTAGTGTATCCCATTTGCCATCGTTCTGAGTATGAAACTGCTTTGTAAAAACTTAGTTTAAGCCCTGTCACTGTAAAGCCGTTTTATGCTGTTTTTGAGCTTCTCTCCCTGAGATAAGGCTGTTTTTGAAATATTGTGTTTCCTGTGAAATTGTCCACACAAAGTGACTTGAAAACACTTTGGCTATGTAGTGTATCCCATTTGCCATCATTCTGAGTAGGAAACTGTTTAGTAAACACTTAGTTTAAGCCCTGGCACTGTAAAGCAGTTTTATGCTGTTTTTGAGCTTCTCTCACTGAGATAAGGCTGTTTTTGAAATATTGTGTTTCCTGTGAAATTGTCCACACAAAGTGACTTGAAAACACTTTGGCCATGTAGTGTATCCCATTTGCCATCGTTCTGAGTAGGAAACTGTTTAGTAAACACTTAGTTTAAACACTGGCACTGTAAAGCAGTTTTATGCTGTTTTTGAGCTTCTCTCGCTGAGATAAGGCTGTTTTTGAAATATTGTGTTTCCTGTGAAATTGTCCACAGAAAGTGACTTGAAAACACTTTGGCCATGTAGTGTATCCCATTTGCCATCGTTCTGAGTAGGAAACTGCTCAGTAAACACTTAGTTTAAGCCGTCGCATTAATATGTAGTATTATGCTGTATTTGAGCTTCTCTCACTGAGAAAAGGCTGTTTTTGAAATATTGTGTTTCCTGTGAAATTGTCCACACAAAGTGACTTGAAACCACTTTGTCCATGCAGTGTATCCCATTTGCCAAAGTTCTGAGTCTGAAACTTGTTTGTAAACACTTAGTTTAAGCCGTGGCGCTGTGATGCAGTTTTACATTAGGCTGAGAAAGTGAGACTTGAAATGCTGTTTTCTGTCTAATTGCAGACACAAAGTGAAGCCACATTGGCCATGCAGTGTATCCCATTTGCTGTTGAAGAAATTTGTTCAGAAACACTTAGTTTAAGCCGTGGCACTGTAATGCAGTTTTATGCTGTTTTTGAGCTTCTATCGCTGAGATAAGGCTGTTTTTGAAACATTGTGTTTCCTGTGAAATTGTCCACACAAAGTGACTTGAAAACACTTTGGCCATGTAGTGTATCCCATTTGCCATCGTTCTGAGTAGGAAACTGCTCAGTAAACACTTAGTTTAAGCCGTGGCATTAATATGCAGTTTTATGCTGTTTTTGAGCTTCTCTCACTGAGATAAGGCTGTTTTTGAAATATTGTGTTTCCTGTGAAATTGTCCACACAAAGTGACTTGAAAACACTTTGGCCATGTAGTGTATCCCATTTGCCATCGTTCTGAGTATGAAACTGCTTTGTAAAAACTTAGTTTAAGCCCTGTCACTGTAAAGCCGTTTTATGCTGTTTTTGAGCTTCTCTCCCTGAGATAAGACTGTTTTTGAAATATTGTGTTTCCTGTGAAATTGTCCACACAAAGTGACTTGAAAACACTTTGGCCATGTAGTGTATCCCATTTGCCATCGTTCTGAGTAGGAAACTGCTCAGTAAACACTTAGTTTAAGCCGTGGCATTAATATGTAGTTTTATGCTGTATTTGAGCTTCTCTCACTGAGAAAAGGCTGTTTTTGAAATATTGTGTTTCCTGTGAAATTGTCCACACAAAGTGACTTGAAAACACTTTGGCCATGTAGTGTATCCCATTTGCCATCGTTCTGAGAATGAAACTGCTTTGTAAAAACTTAGTTTAAGCCCTGTCACTGTAAAGCCGTTTTATGCTGTTTTTGAGCTTCTCTCGCTGAGATAAGGCTGTTTTTGAAATATTGTGTTTCCTGTGAAATTGTCCACACAAAGTGACTTGAAAACACTTTGGCCATGTAGTGTATCCCATTTGCCATCGATCTGAGTAGGAAACTGCTTAGTAAACACTTAGTTTAAGCCCTGGCACTGTAAAGCCATTTTACGCTGTTTTTGAGCTTCTCTCACTGAGATAAGGCTGTTTTTGAAATATTGTGTTTCCTGTGAAATTGTCCACACAAAGTGCCTTGAAAACACTTTGGCTATGTAGTGTATCCCATTTGCCATCATTCTGAGTAGGAAACTGTTTAGTAAACACTTAGTTTAAGCCCTGGCACTGTAAAGCAGTTTTATGCTGTTTTTGAGCTTCTCTCACTGAGATAAGGCTGTTTTTGAAATATTGTGTTTCCTGTCAAATTGTCCACACAAAGTGACTTGAAAACACGTTGGCCATGTAGTGTATCCCATTTGCCATCGTTCTGAGTAGGAAACTGTTTAGTAAACACTTAGTTTAAACACTGGCACTGTAAAGCAGTTTTATGCTGTTTTTGAGCTTCTCTCGCTGAGATAAGGCTGTTTTTGAAATATTGTGTTTCCTGTGAAATTGTCCACAGAAAGTGACTTGAAAACACTTTGGCCATGTAGTGTATCCCATTTGCCATCGTTCTGAGTAGGAAACTGCTCAGTAAACACTTAGTTTAAGCCGTCGCATTAATATGTAGTATTATGCTGTATTTGAGCTTCTCTCACTGAGAAAAGGCTGTTTTTGAAATATTGTGTTTCCTGTGAAATTGTCCACACAAAGTGACTTGAAACCACTTTGTCCATGCAGTGTATCCCATTTGCCAAAGTTCTGAGTATGAAACTTGTTTGTAAACACTTAGTTTAAGCCGTGGCGCTGTGATGCAGTTTTACATTAGGCTGAGAAAGTGAGACTTGAAATGCTGTTTTCTGTCTAATTGCAGACACAAAGTGAAGCCACATTGGCCATGCAGTGTATCCCATTTGCTGTTGAAGAAATTTGTTCAGAAACACTTAGTTTAAGCCGTGGCACTGTAATGCAGTTTTATGCTGTTTTTGAGCTTCTATCGCTGAGATAAGGCTGTTTTTGAAACATTGTGTTTCCTGTGAAATTGTCCACACAAAGTGACTTGAAAACACTTTGGCCATGTAGTGTATCCCATTTGCCATCGTTCTGAGTAGGAAACTGCTCAGTAAACACTTAGTTTAAGCCGTGGCATTAATATGCAGTTTTATGCTGTTTTTGAGCTTCTCTCACTGAGATAAGGCTGTTTTTGAAATATTGTGTTTCCTGTGAAATTGTCCACACAAAGTGACTTGAAAACACTTTGGCCATGTAGTGTATCCCATTTGCCATCGTTCTGAGTATGAAACTGCTTTGTAAAAACTTAGTTTAAGCCCTGTCACTGTAAAGCCGTTTTATGCTGTTTTTGAGCTTCTCTCCCTGAGATAAGGCTGTTTTTGAAATATTGTGTTTCCTGTGAAATTGTCCACACAAAGTGATTTGAAAACACTTTGGCCATGTAGTGTATCCCATTTGCCATCGTTCTGAGTAGGAAACTGCTCAGTAAACACTTAGTTTAAGCCGTGGCATTAATATGTAGTTTTATGCTGTATTTGAGCTTCTCTCACTGAGAAAAGGCTGTTTTTGAAATATTGTGTTTCCTGCGAAATTGTCCACACAAAGTGACTTGAAAACACTTTGGCCATGTAGTGTATCCCATTTGCCATCGTTCTGAGTAGGAAACTGCTCAGTAAACACTTAGTTTAAGCCGTGGCATTAATATGTAGTTTTATGCTGTATTTGAGCTTCTCTCACTGAGAAAAGGCTGTTTTTGAAATATTGTGTTTCCTGTGAAATTGTCCACACAAAGTGACTTGAAACCACTTTGTCCATGCAGTGTATCCCATTTGCCAAAGTTCTGAGTATGAAACTTGTTTGTAAACACTTAGTTTAAGCCGTGGCGCTGTGATGCAGTTTTACATTAGGCTGAGAAAGTGAGACTTGAAATGCTGTTTTCTGTCTAATTGCAGACACAAAGTGAAGCCACATTGGCCATGCAGTGTATCCCATTTGCTGTTGAAGAAATTTGTTCAGAAACACTTAGTTTAAGCCGTGGCACTGTAATGCAGTTTTATGCTGTTTTTGAGCTTCTATCGCTGAGATAAGGCTGTTTTTGAAACATTGTGTTTCCTGTGAAATTGTCAACACAAAGTGACTTGAAAACACTTTGGCCATGTAGTGTATCCCATTTGCCATCGATCTGAGTAGGAAACTGCTTAGTAAACACTTAGTTTAAGCCCTGGCACTGTAAAGCCATTTTATGCTGTTTTTGAGCTTCTCTCGCTGAGATAAGGCTGTTTTTGAAATATTGTGTTTCCTGCGAAATTGTCCACACAAAGTGACTTGAAAACACTTTGGCCATGTAGTGTATCCCATTTGCCATCGTTCTGAGTAGGAAACTGCTCAGTAAACACTTAGTTTAAGCCGTGGCATTAATATGTAGTTTTATGCTGTATTTGAGCTTCTCTCACTGAGAAAAGGCTGTTTTTGAAATATTGTGTTTCCTGTGAAATTGTCCACACAAAGTGACTTGAAAACACTTTGGCCATGTAGTGTATCCCATTTGCCATCGATCTGAGTAGGAAACTGCTTAGTAAACACTTAGTTTAAGCCCTGGCACTGTAAAGCCATTTTATGCTGTTTTTGAGCTTCTCTCGCTGAGATAAGGCTGTTTTTGAAATATTGTGTTTCCTGTGAAATTGTCCACACAAAGTGACTTGAAAACACTTTGGCCATGTAGTGTATCCCATTTACCATCGTTCTGAGTAGGAAACTGCTCAGTAAACACTTAGTTTAAGCTGTGGCATTAATATGCAGTTTTATGCTGTTTTTGAGCTTCTCTCACTGAGATAAGGCTGTTTTTGAAATATTGTGTTTCCTGTGAAATTGTCCACACAAAGTGACTTGAAAACACTTTGGCCATGTAGTGTATCCCATTTGCCATCGTTCTGAGTATGAAACTGCTTTGTAAAAACTTAGTTTAAGCCCTGTCACTGTAAAGCCGTTTTATGCTGTTTTTGAGCTTCTCTCCCTGAGATAAGGCTGTTTTTGAAATATTGTGTTTCCTGTGAAATTGTCCACACAAAGTGACTTGAAAACACTTTGGCCATGTAGTGTATCCCATTTGCCATCGTTCTGAGTAGGAAACTGCTCAGTAAACACTTAGTTTAAGCCGTGGCATTAATATGTAGTTTTATGCTGTATTTGAGCTTCTCTCACTGAGAAAAGGCTGTTTTTGAAATATTGTGTTTCCTGCGAAATTGTCCACACAAAGTGACTTGAAAACACTTTGGCCATGTAGTGTATCCCATTTGCCATCGTTCTGAGTAGGAAACTGCTCAGTAAACACTTAGTTTAAGCCGTGGCATTAATATGTAGTTTTATGCTGTATTTGAGCTTCTCTCACTGAGAAAAGGCTGTTTTTGAAATATTGTGTTTCCTGTGAAATTGTCCACACAAAGTGACTTGAAACCACTTTGTCCATGCAGTGTATCCCATTTGCCAAAGTTCTGAGTATGAAACTTGTTTGTAAACACTTAGTTTAAGCCGTGGCGCTGTGATGCAGTTTTACATTAGGCTGAGAAAGTGAGACTTGAAATGCTGTTTTCTGTCTAATTGCAGACACAAAGTGAAGCCACATTGGCCATGCAGTGTATCCCATTTGCTGTTGAAGAAATTTGTTCAGAAACACTTAGTTTAAGCCGTGGCACTGTAATGCAGTTTTATGCTGTTTTTGAGCTTCTATCGCTGAGATAAGGCTGTTTTTGAAACATTGTGTTTCCTGTGAAATTGTCAACACAAAGTGACTTGAAAACACTTTGGCCATGTAGTGTATCCCATTTGCCATCGATCTGAGTAGGAAACTGCTTAGTAAACACTTAGTTTAAGCCCTGGCACTGTAAAGCCATTTTATGCTGTTTTTGAGCTTCTCTCGCTGAGATAAGGCTGTTTTTGAAATATTGTGTTTCCTGCGAAATTGTCCACACAAAGTGACTTGAAAACACTTTGGCCATGTAGTGTATCCCATTTGCCATCGTTCTGAGTAGGAAACTGCTCAGTAAACACTTAGTTTAAGCCGTGGCATTAATATGTAGTTTTATGCTGTATTTGAGCTTCTCTCACTGAGAAAAGGCTGTTTTTGAAATATTGTGTTTCCTGTGAAATTGTCCACACAAAGTGACTTGAAAACACTTTGGCCATGTAGTGTATCCCATTTGCCATCGATCTGAGTAGGAAACTGCTTAGTAAACACTTAGTTTAAGCCCTGGCACTGTAAAGCCATTTTATGCTGTTTTTGAGCTTCTCTCGCTGAGATAAGGCTGTTTTTGAAATATTGTGTTTCCTGTGAAATTGTCCACACAAAGTGACTTGAAAACACTTTGGCCATGTAGTGTATCCCATTTACCATCGTTCTGAGTAGGAAACTGCTCAGTAAACACTTAGTTTAAGCTGTGGCATTAATATGCAGTTTTATGCTGTTTTTGAGCTTCTCTCACTGAGATAAGGCTGTTTTTGAAATATTGTGTTTCCTGTGAAATTGTCCACACAAAGTGCCTTGAAAACACTTTGGCTATGTAGTGTATCCCATTTGCCATCATTCTGAGTAGGAAACTGTTTAGTAAACACTTAGTTTAAGCCCTGGCACTGTAAAGCAGTTTTATGCTGTTTTTGAGCTTCTCTCACTGAGATAAGGCTGTTTTTGAAATATTGTGTTTCCTGTCAAATTGTCCACACAAAGTGACTTGAAAACACGTTGGCCATGTAGTGTATCCCATTTGCCATCGTTCTGAGTAGGAAACTGTTTAGTAAACACTTAGTTTAAACACTGGCACTGTAAAGCAGTTTTATGCTGTTTTTGAGCTTCTCTCGCTGAGATAAGGCTGTTTTTGAAATATTGTGTTTCCTGTGAAATTGTCCACAGAAAGTGACTTGAAAACACTTTGGCCATGTAGTGTATCCCATTTGCCATCGTTCTGAGTAGGAAACTGCTCAGTAAACACTTAGTTTAAGCCGTCGCATTAATATGTAGTATTATGCTGTATTTGAGCTTCTCTCACTGAGAAAAGGCTGTTTTTGAAATATTGTGTTTCCTGTGAAATTGTCCACACAAAGTGACTTGAAACCACTTTGTCCATGCAGTGTATCCCATTTGCCAAAGTTCTGAGTATGAAACTTGTTTGTAAACACTTAGTTTAAGCCGTGGCGCTGTGATGCAGTTTTACATTAGGCTGAGAAAGTGAGACTTGAAATGCTGTTTTCTGTCTAATTGCAGACACAAAGTGAAGCCACATTGGCCATGCAGTGTATCCCATTTGCTGTTGAAGAAATTTGTTCAGAAACACTTAGTTTAAGCCGTGGCACTGTAATGCAGTTTTATGCTGTTTTTGAGCTTCTATCGCTGAGATAAGGCTGTTTTTGAAACATTGTGTTTCCTGTGAAATTGTCCACACAAAGTGACTTGAAAACACTTTGGCCATGTAGTGTATCCCATTTGCCATCGTTCTGAGTATGAAACTGCTTTGTAAAAACTTAGTTTAAGCCCTGTCACTGTAAAGCCGTTTTATGCTGTTTTTGAGCTTCTCTCCCTGAGATAAGGCTGTTTTTGAAATATTGTGTTTCCTGTGAAATTGTCCACACAAAGTGACTTGAAAACACTTTGGCCATGTAGTGTATCCCATTTGCCATCGTTCTGAGTAGGAAACTGCTCAGTAAACACTTAGTTTAAGCCGTGGCATTAATATGTAGTTTTATGCTGTATTTGAGCTTCTCTCACTGAGAAAAGGCTGTTTTTGAAATATTGTGTTTCCTGCGAAATTGTCCACACAAAGTGACTTGAAAACACTTTGTCCATGCAGTGTATCCATTTGCCAAAGTTCTGAGTATGAAACTTGTTTGTAAACACTTAGTTTAAGCCGTGGCGCTGTGATGCAGTTTTACATTAGGCTGAGAAAGTGAGACTTGAAATGCTGTTTTCTGTCTAATTGCAGACACAAAGTGAAGCCACATTGGCCATGCAGTGTATCCCATTTGCTGTTGAAGAAATTTGTTCAGAAACACTTAGTTTAAGCCGTGGCACTGTAATGCAGTGTTTATGCTGTTTTTGAGCTTCTATCGCTGAGATAAGGCTGTTTTTGAAACATTGTGTTTCCTGTGAAATTGTCAACACAAAGTGACTTGAAAACACTTTGGCCATGTAGTGTATCCCATTTGCCATCGATCTGAGTAGGAAACTGCTTAGTAAACACTTAGTTTAAGCCCTGGCACTGTAAAGCCATTTTATGCTGTTTTTGAGCTTCTCTCGCTGAGATAAGGCTGTTTTTGAAATATTGTGTTTCCTGCGAAATTGTCCACACAAAGTGACTTGAAAACACTTTGGCCATGTAGTGTATCCCATTTGCCATCGTTCTGAGTAGGAAACTGCTCAGTAAACACTTAGTTTAAGCCGTGGCATTAATATGTAGTTTTATGCTGTATTTGAGCTTCTCTCACTGAGAAAAGGCTGTTTTTGAAATATTGTGTTTCCTGTGAAATTGTCCACACAAAGTGACTTGAAAACACTTTGGCCATGTAGTGTATCCCATTTGCCATCGTTCTGAGTACGAAACTGCTTTGTAAAAACTTAGTTTAAGCCCTGTCACTGTAAAGCCGTTTTATGCTGTTTTTGAGCTTCTCTCGCTGAGATAAGGCTGTTTTTGAAATATTGTGTTTCCTGTGAAATTGTCCACACAAAGTGACTTGAAAACAATTTGGCCATGTAGTGTATCCCATTTGCCATCGATCTGAGTAGCAAACTGCTTAGTAAACACTTAGTTTAAGCCCTGGCACTATAAAGCCATTTTATGCTGTTTTTGAGCTTCTCTCGCTGAGATAAGGCTGTTTTTGAAATATTGTGTTTTCCTGTGAAATTGTCCACACAAAGTGACTTGAAAACACTTTGGCCATGTAGTGTATCCCATCGTTCTGAGTAGGAAACTGCTCAGTAAACACTTAGTTTAAGCCCTGGCACTGTAAAGTAGTTTTATGCTGTTTTTGAGCTTCTCTCACTGAGATAAGGCTGTTTTTGAAATATTGTGTTTCCTGTGAAATTGTCCACACAAAGTGACTTGAAACCACTTTGTCCATGCAGTGTATCCCATTTGCCAAAGTTCTGAGTATGAAACTTGTTTGTAAACACTTAGTTTAAGCCGTGGCGCTGTGATGCAGTTTTACATTAGGCTGAGAAAGTGAGACTTGAAATGTTGTTTTCTGTCTAATTGCAGACACAAAGTGAAGCCACATTGGCCATGCAGTGTATCCCATTTGCTGTTGAAGAAATTTGTTCAGAAACACTTAGTTTAAGCCGTGGCACTGTAATGCAGTTTTATGCTGTTTTTGAGCTTCTATCGCTGAGATAAGGCTGTTTTTGAAACATTGTGTTTCCTGTGAAATTGTCCACACAAAGTGACTTGAAAACACTTTGGCCATGTAGTGTATCCCATTTGCCATCGATCTGAGTAGGAAACTGCTCAGTAAAACACTTAGTTTAAGCCGTGGCATTAATATGTAGTTTTATGCTGTATTTGAGCTTCTCTCACTGAGAAAAGGCTGTTTTTGAAATATTGTGTTTCCTGTGAAATTGTCCACACAAAGTGACTTGAAACCACTTTGTCCATGCAGTGTATCCCATTTGCCAAAGTTCTGAGTATGAAACTTGTTTGTAAACACTTAGTTTAAGCCGTGGCGCTGTGATGCAGTTTTACATTAGGCTGAGAAAGTGAGACTTGAAATGCTGTTTTCTGTCTAATTGCAGACACAAAGTGAAGCCACATTGGCCATGCAGTGTATCCCATTTGCTGTTGAAAGAAATTTGTTCAGAAACACTTAGTTTAAGCCGTGGCACTGTAATGCAGTTTTATGCTGTTTTTGAGCTTCTATCGCTGAGATAAGGCTGTTTTTGAAACATTGTGTTTCCTGTGAAATTGTCCACACAAAGTGACTTGAAAACACTTTGGCCATGTAGTGTATCCCATTTGCCATCGTTCTGAGTAGGAAACTGCTCAGTAAACACTTAGTTTAAGCCGTGGCATTAATATGCAGTTTTATGCTGTTTTTGAGCTTCTCTCACTGAGATAAGGCTGTTTTTGAAATATTGTGTTTCCTGTGAAATTGACCACACAAAGTGACTTGAAAACACTTTGGCCATGTAGTGTATCCCATTTGCCATCGTTCTGAGTATGAAACTGCTTTGTAAAAACTTAGTTTAAGCCCTGTCACTGTAAAGCCGTTTTATGCTGTTTTTGAGCTTCTCTCGCTGAGATAAGGCTGTTTTTGAAATATTGTGTTTCCTGTGAAATTGTCCACACAAAGTGACTTGAAAACACTTTGGCCATGTAGTGTATCCCATTTGCCATCGATCTGAGTAGCAAACTGCTTAGTAAACACTTAGTTTAAGCCCTGGCACTATAAAGCCATTTTATGCTGTTTTTGAGCTTCTCTCGCTGAGATAAGGCTGTTTTTGAAATATTGTGTTTCCTGTGAAATTGTCCACACAAAGTGCCTTGAAAACACTTTGGCTATGTAGTGTATCCCATTTGCCATCATTCTAAGTAGGAAACTGTTTAGTAAACACTTAGTTTAAGCCCCGGCACTGTAAACCAGTTTTATGCTGTTTTTGAGCTTTTCTCACTGAGATAAGGCTGTTTTTGAAATATTGTGTTTCCTGTGAAATTGTCCACACAAAGTGACTTGAAAACACTTTGGCCATGTAGTGTATCCCATTTGTCATCGTTCTGAGTAGGAAACTGTTTAGTAAACACTTAGTTTAAACACTGGCACTGTAAAGCAGTTTTATGCTGTTTTTGAGCTTCTCTCGCTGAGATAAGGCTGTTTTTGAAATATTGTGTTTCCTGTGAAATTGTCCACACAAAGTGACTTGAAACCACTTTGTCCATGCAGTGTATCCCATTTGTCAAAGTTCTGAGTATGAAACTTGTTTGTAAACACTTAGTTTAAGCCGTGGCGCTGTGATGCAGTTTTACATTAGGCTGAGAAAGTGAGACTTGAAATGCTGTTTTCTGTCTAATTGCAGACACAAAGTGAAGCCACATTGGCCATGCAGTGTATCCCATTTGCTGTTGAAGAAATTTGTTCAGAAACACTTAGTTTAAGCCGTGGCACTGTAATGCAGTTTTATGCTGTTTTTGAGCTTCTATCGCTGAGATAAGGCTGTTTTTGAAATATTGTGTTTCCTGTGAAATTGTCCACACAAAGTGACTTGAAAACACTTTGGCCATGTAGTGTATCCCATTTGCCATCGTTCTGAGTAGGAAACTGCTCAGTAAACACTTAGTTTAAGCCGTGGCATTAATATGTAGTTTTATGCTGTATTTGAGCTTCTCTCACTGAGAAAAGGCTGTTTTTGAAATATTGTGTTTCCTGTGAAATTGTCCACACAAAGTGACTTGAAAACACTTTGGCCATGTAGTGTATCCCATTTGCCATCGTTCTGAGTATGAAACTGCTTTGTAAAAACTTAGTTTAAGCCCTGTCACTGTAAAGCCGTTTTATGCTGTTTTTGAGCTTCTCTCGCTGAGATAAGGCTGTTTTTGAAATATTGTGTTTCCTGTGAAATTGTCCACACAAAGTGACTTGAAAACACTTTGGCCATGTAGTGTATCCCATTTGCCATCGATCTGAGTAGGAAACTGCTTAGTAAACACTTAGTTTAAGCCCTGGCACTGTAAAGCCATTTTACGCTGTTTTTGAGCTTCTCTCGCTGAGATAAGGCTGTTTTTGAAATATTGTGTTTCCTGTGAAATTGTCCACACAAAGTGACTTGAAAACACTTTGGCCATGTAGTGTATCCCATTTACCATCGTTCTGAGTAGGAAACTGCTCAGTAAACACTTAGTTTAAGCTGTGGCATTAATATGCAGTTTTATGCTGTTTTTGAGCTTCTCTCACTGAGATAAGGCTGTTTTTGAAATATTGTGTTTCCTGTGAAATTGTCCACACAAAGTGCCTTGAAAACACTTTGGCTATGTAGTGTATCCCATTTGCCATCATTCTGAGTAGGAAACTGTTTAGTAAACACTTAGTTTAAGCCCTGGCACTGTAAAGCAGTTTTATGCTGTTTTTGAGCTTCTCTCACTGAGATAAGGCTGTTTTTGAAATATTGTGTTTCCTGTGAAATTGTCCACACAAAGTGACTTGAAAACACTTTGGCCATGTAGTGTATCCCATTTGCCATCGTTCTGAGTAGGAAACTGTTTAGTAAACACTTAGTTTAAACACTGGCACTGTAAAGCAGTTTTATGCTGTTTTTGAGCTTCTCTCGCTGAGATAAGGCTGTTTTTGAAATATTGTGTTTCCTGTGAAATTGTCCACACAAAGTGACTTGAAAACACTTTGGCCATGTAGTGTATCCCATTTGCCATCGTTCTGAGTAGGAAACTGTTTAGTAAACACTTAGTTTAAGCCCTGGCACTGTAAAGTAGTTTTATGCTGTTTTTGAGCTTCTCTCACTGAGATAAGGCTGTTTTTGAAATATTGTGTTTCCTGTGAAATTGTCCACACAAAGTGCCTTGAAAACACTTTGGCCATGTAGTGTATCCCATTTGCCATCGTTCTGAGTAGGAAACTGTTTAGTAAACACTTAGTTTAAGCCCCGGCACTGTAAACCAGTTTTATGCTGTTTTTGAGCTTTTCTCACTGAGATAAGGCTGTTTTTGAAATATTGTGTTTCCTGTGAAATTGTCCACACAAAGTGACTTGAAAACACTTTGGCCATGTAGTGTATCCCATTTGTCATCGTTCTGAGTAGGAAACTGTTTAGTAAACACTTAGTTTAAACACTGGCACTGTAAAGCAGTTTGATGCTGTTTTTGAGCTTCTCTCGCTGAGATAAGGCTGTTTTTGAAATATTGTGTTTCCTGTGAAATTGTCCACACAAAGTGACTTGAAAACACTTTGGCCATGTAGTGTATCCCATTTGCCATCGTTCTGAGTAGGAAACTGCTCAGTAAACACTTAGTTTAAGCCCTGGCACTGTAAAGTAGTTTTATGCTGTTTTTGAGCTTCTCTCACTGAGATAAGGCTGTTTTTGAAATATTGTGTTTCCTGTGAAATTGTCCACACAAAGTGACTTGAAAACACTTTGGCCATGTAGTGTATCCCATTTGCCATCGATCTGAGTAGGAAACTGCTCAGTAAACACTTAGTTTAAGCCGTGGCATTAATATGTAGTTTTATGCTGTATTTGAGCTTCTCTCACTGAGAAAAGGCTGTTTTTGAAATATTGTGTTTCCTGTGAAATTGTCCACACAAAGTGACTTGAAACCACTTTGTCCATGCACTGTATCCCATTTGCCAAAGTTCTGAGTATGAAACTTGTTTGTAAACACTTAGTTTAAGCCGTGGCGCTGTGATGCAGTTTTACATTAGGCTGAGAAAGTGAGACTTGAAATGCTGTTTTCTGTCTAATTGCAGACACAAAGTGAAGCCACATTGGCCATGCAGTGTATCCCATTTGCTGTTGAAGAAATTTGTTCAGAAACACTTAGTTTAAGCCGTGGCACTGTAATGCAGTTTTATGCTGTTTTTGAGCTTCTATCGCTGAGATAAGGCTGTTTTTGAAACATTGTGTTTCCTGTGAAATTGTCCACACAAAGTGACTTGAAAACACTTTGGCCATGTAGTGTATCCCATTTGCCATCGTTCTGAGTAGGAAACTGCTCAGTAAACACTTAGTTTAAGCCGTGGCATTAATATGCAGTTTTATGCTGTTTTTGAGCTTCTCTCACTGAGATAAGGCTGTTTTTGAAATATTGTGTTTCCTGTCAAATTGTCCACACAAAGTGACTTGAAAACACTTTGGCCATGTAGTGTATCCCATTTGCCATCGTTCTGAGTAGGAAACTGTTTAGTAAACACTTAGTTTAAACACTGGCACTGTAAAGCAGTTTTATGCTGTTTTTGAGCTTCTATCGCTGAGATAAGGCTGTTTTTGAAATATTGTGTTTCCTGTGAAATTGTCCACACAAAGTGACTTGAAAACACTTTGGCCATGTAGTGTATCCCATTTGCCATCGTTCTGAGTAGGAAACTGCTCAGTAAACACTTAGTTTAAGCCGTGGCATTAATATGTAGTTTTATGCTGTATTTGAGCTTCTCTCACTGAGAAAAGGCTGTTTTTGAAATATTGTGTTTCCTGTGAAATTGTCCACACAAAGTGACTTGAAAACACTTTGGCCATGTAGTGTATCCCATTTGCCATCGATCTGAGTAGGAAACTGCTTAGTAAACACTTAGTTTAAGCCCTGGCACTGTAATGCCATTTTACGCTGTTTTTGAGCTTCTCTCGCTGAGATAAGGCTGTTTTTGAAATATTGTGTTTCCTGTGAAATTGTCCACACAAAGTGACTTGAAAAGACTTTGGCCATGTAGTGTATCCCATTTACCATCGTTCTGAGTAGGAAACTGCTCAGTAAACACTTAGTTTAAGCTGTGGCATTAATATGTAGTTTTATGCTGTATTTGAGCTTCTCTCACTGAGAAAAGGCTGTTTTTGAAATATTGTGTTTCCTGTGAAATTGTCCACACAAAGTGACTTGAAAACACTTTGGCCATGTAGTGTATCCCATTTGCCATCGTTCTGAGTACGAAACTGCTTTGTAAAAACTTAGTTTAAGCCCTGTCACTGTAAAGCCGTTTTATGCTGTTTTTGAGCTTCTCTCGCTGAGATAAGGCTGTTTTTGAAATATTGTGTTTCCTGTGAAATTGTCCACACAAAGTGACTTGAAAACAATTTGGCCATGTAGTGTATCCCATTTGCCATCGATCTGAGTAGCAAACTGCTTAGTAAACACTTAGTTTAAGCCCTGGCACTATAAAGCCATTTTATGCTGTTTTTGAGCTTCTCTCGCTGAGATAAGGCTGTTTTTGAAATATTGTGTTTCCTGTGAAATTGTCCACACAAAGTGACTTGAAAACACTTTGGCCATGTAGTGTATCCCATTTACCATCGTTCTGAGTAGGAAACTGCTCAGTAAACACTTAGTTTAAGCTGTGGCATTAATATGCAGTTTTATGCTGTTTTTGAGCTTCTCTCACTGAGATAAGGCTGTTTTTGAAATATTGTGTTTCCTGTCAAATTGTCCACACAAAGTGACTTGAAAACACTTTGGCCATGTAGTGTATCCCATTTGCCATCGTTCTGAGTAGGAAACTGTTTAGTAAACACTTAGTTTAAGCCCCGGCACTGTAAACCAGTTTTATGCTGTTTTTGAGCTTTTCTCACTGAGATAAGGCTGTTTTTGAAATATTGTGTTTCCTGTGAAATTGTCCACACAAAGTGACTTGAAAACACTTTGGCCATGTAGTGTATCCCATTTGTCATCGTTCTGAGTAGGAAACTGTTTAGTAAACACTTAGTTTAAACACTGGCACTGTAAAGCAGTTTTATGCTGTTTTTGAGCTTCTCTCGCTGAGATAAGGCTGTTTTTGAAATATTGTATTTCCTGTGAAATTGTCCACACAAAGTGACTTGAAAACACTTTGGCCATGTAGTGTATCCCATTTGCCATCGTTCTGAGTAGGAAACTGCTCAGTAAACACTTAGTTTAAGCCCTGGCACTGTAAAGTAGTTTTATGCTGTTTTTGAGCTTTTCTCACTGAGATAAGGCTGTTTTTGAAATATTGTGTTTCCTGTGAAATTGTCCACACAAAATTACTTGAAAACACTTTGGCCATGTAGTGTATCCCATTTGCCATCGATCTGAGTAGGAAAATGCTTAGTAAACACTTAGTTTAAGCCCTGGCACTGTAAAGCCATTTTATGCTGTTTTTGAGCTTCTCTCGCTGAGATAAGGCTGTTTTTGAAATATTGTGTTTCCTGTGAAATTGTCCACACAAAGTGACTTGAAAACACTTTGGCCATGTAGTGTATCCCATTTGCCATCGTTCTGAGTAGGAAACTGCTCAGTAAACACTTAGTTTAAGCCGTCGCATTAATATGTAGTATTATGCTGTATTTGAGCTTCTCTCACTGAGAAAAGGCTGTTTTTGAAATATTGTGTTTCCTGTGAAATTGTCCACACAAAGTGACTTGAAAACACTTTGGCCATGTAGTGTATCCCATTTGCCATCGTTCTGAGAATGAAACTGCTTTGTAAAAACTTAGTTTAAGCCCTGTCACTGTAAAGCCGTTTTATGCTGTTTTTTGAGCTTCTCTCGCTGAGATAAGGCTGTTTTTGAAATATTGTGTTTCCTGTGAAATTGTCCACACAAAGTGCCTTGAAAACACTTTGGCTATGTAGTGTATCCCATTTGCCATCATTCTGAGTAGGAAACTGTTTAGTAAACACTTAGTTTAAGCCGTCGCATTAATATGTAGTATTATGCTGTATTTGAGCTTCTCTCACTGAGAAAAGGCTGTTTTTGAAATATTGTGTTTCCTGTGAAATTGTCCACACAAAGTGACTTGAAAACACTTTGGCCATGTAGTGTATCCCATTTGCCATCGTTCTGAGAATGAAACTGCTTTGTAAAAACTTAGTTTAAGCCCTGTCACTGTAAAGCCGTTTTATGCTGTTTTTGAGCTTCTCTCGCTGAGATAAGGCTGTTTTTGAAATATTGTGTTTCCTGTGAAATTGTCCACACAAAGTGCCTTGAAAACACTTTGGCTATGTAGTGTATCCCATTTGCCATCATTCTGAGTAGGAAACTGTTTAGTAAACACTTAGTTTAAACACTTGCACTGTAAAGCAGTTTTATGCTGTTTTTGAGCTTCTCTCGCTGAGATAAGGCTGTTTTTGAAATATTGTGTTTCCTGTGAAATTGTCCACAGAAAGTAACTTGAAAACACTTTGGCCATGTAGTGTATCCCATTTGCCATCGTTCTGAGTAGGAAACTGCTCAGTAAACACTTAGTTTAAGCCGTCGCATTAATATGTAGTATTATGCTGTATTTGAGCTTCTCTCACTGAGAAAAGGCTGTTTTTGAAATATTGTGTTTCCTGTGAAATTGTCCACACAAAGTGACTTGAAAACACTTTGGCCATGTAGTGTATCCCATTTGCCATCGTTCTGAGAATGAAACTGCTTTGTAAAAACTTAGTTTAAGCCCTGTCACTGTAAAGCCGTTTTATGCTGTTTTTGAGCTTCTCTCACTGAGATAAGGCTGTTTTTGAAATATTGTGTTTCCTGTCAAATTGTCCACACAAAGTGCCTTGAAAACACTTTGGCTATGTAGTGTATCCCATTTGCCATCATTCTGAGTAGGAAACTGTTTAGTAAACACTTAGTTTAAGCCCTGGCACTGTAAAGCAGTTTTATGCTGTTTTTGAGCTTCTCTCACTGAGATAAGGCTGTTTTTGAAATATTGTGTTTCCTGTCAAATTGTCCACACAAAGTGACTTGAAAACACGTTGGCCATGTAGTGTATCCCATTTGCCATCGTTCTGAGTAGGAAACTGTTTAGTAAACACTTAGTTTAAACACTGGCACTGTAAAGCAGTTTTATGCTGTTTTTGAGCTTCTCTCGCTGAGATAAGGCTGTTTTTGAAATATTGTGTTTCCTGTGAAATTGTCCACACAAAGTGACTTGAAAACACTTTGGCCATGTAGTGTATCCCATCGTTCTGAGTAGGAAACTGCTCAGTAAACACTTAGTTTAAGCCCTGGCACTGTAAAGTAGTTTTATGCTGTTTTTGAGCTTCTCTCACTGAGAAAAGGCTGTTTTTGAAATATTGTGTTTTCCTGTGAAATTGTCCACACAAAGTGACTTGAAACCACTTTGTCCATGCACTGTATCCCATTTGCCAAAGTTCTGAGTATGAAACTTGTTTGTAAACACTTAGTTTAAGCCGTGGCGCTGTGATGCAGTTTTACATTAGGCTGAGAAAGTGAGACTTGAAATGCTGTTTTCTGTCTAATTGCAGACACAAAGTGAAGCCACATTGGCCATGCAGTGTATCCCCATTTGCTGTTGAAGAAATTTGTTCAGAAACACTTAGTTTAAGCCGTGGCACTGTAATGCAGTTTTATGCTGTTTTTGAGCTTCTATCGCTGAGATAAGGCTGTTTTTGAAACATTGTGTTTCCTGTGAAATTGTCCACACAAAGTGACTTGAAAACACTTTGGCCATGTAGTGTATCCCATTTGCCATCGTTCTGAGTAGGAAACTGCTCAGTAAACACTTAGTTTAAGCCGTGCATTAATATGCAGTTTTATGCTGTTTTTGAGCTTCTCTCACTGAGATAAGGCTGTTTTTGAAATATTGTGTTTCCTGTCAAATTGTCCACACAAAGTGACTTGAAAACACTTTGGCCATGTAGTGTATCCCATTTGCCATCGTTCTGAGTAGGAAACTGTTTAGTAAACACTTAGTTTAAACACTGGCACTGTAAAGCAGTTTTATGCTGTTTTTGAGCTTCTATCGCTGAGATAAGGCTGTTTTTGAAATATTGTGTTTCCTGTGAAATTGTCCACACAAAGTGACTTGAAAACACTTTGGCCATGTAGTGTATCCCATTTGCCATCGTTCTGAGAATGAAACTGCTTTGTAAAAACTTAGTTTAAGCCCTGTCACTGTAAAGCCGTTTCATGCTGTTTTTGAGCTTCTCTCGCTGAGATAAGGCTGTTTTTGAAATATTGTGTTTCCTGTGAAATTGTCCACACAAAGTGCCTTGAAAACACTTTGGCTATGTAGTGTATCCCATTTGCCATCATTCTGAGTAGGAAACTGTTTAGTAAACACTTAGTTTAAGCCGTCGCATTAATATGTAGTATTATGCTGTATTTGAGCTTCTCTCACTGAGAAAAGGTTGTTTTTGAAATATTGTGTTTCCTGTGAAATTGTCCACACAAAGTGACTTGAAAACACTTTGGCCATGTAGTGTATCCCATTTGCCATCGTTCTGAGAATGAAACTGCTTTGTAAAAACTTAGTTTAAGCCCTGTCACTGTAAAGCCGTTTTATGCTGTTTTTGAGCTTCTCTCGCTGAGATAAGGCTGTTTTTGAAATATTGTGTTTCCTGTGAAATTGTCCACACAAAGTGCCTTGAAAACACTTTGGCTATGTAGTGTATCCCATTTGCCATCATTCTGAGTAGGAAACTGTTTAGTAAACACTTAGTTTAAGCCGTCGCATTAATATGTAGTATTATGCTGTATTTGAGCTTCTCTCACTGAGAAAAGGCTGTTTTTGAAATATTGTGTTTCCTGTGAAATTGTCCACACAAAGTGACTTGAAAACACTTTGGCCATGTAGTGTATCCCATTTGCCATCGTTCTGAGAATGAAACTGCTTTGTAAAAACTTAGTTTAAGCCCTGTCACTGTAAAGCCGTTTTATGCTGTTTTTGAGCTTCTCTCGCTGAGATAAGGCTGTTTTTGAAATATTGTGTTTCCTGTGAAATTGTCCACACAAAGTGCCTTGAAAACACTTTGGCTATGTAGTGTATCCCATTTGCCATCATTCTGAGTAGGAAACTGTTTAGTAAACACTTAGTTTAAACACTTGCACTGTAAAGCAGTTTTATGCTGTTTTTGAGCTTCTCTCGCTGAGATAAGGCTGTTTTTGAAATATTGTGTTTCCTGTGAAATTGTCCACAGAAAGTAACTTGAAAACACTTTGGCCATGTAGTGTATCCCATTTGCCATCGTTCTGAGTAGGAAACTGCTCAGTAAACACTTAGTTTAAGCCGTCGCATTAATATGTAGTATTATGCTGTATTTGAGCTTCTCTCACTGAGAAAAGGCTGTTTTTGAAATATTGTGTTTCCTGTGAAATTGTCCACACAAAGTGACTTGAAAACACTTTGGCCATGTAGTGTATCCCATTTGCCATCGTTCTGAGAATGAAACTGCTTTGTAAAAACTTAGTTTAAGCCCTGTCACTGTAAAGCCGTTTTATGCTGTTTTTGAGCTTCTCTCACTGAGATAAGGCTGTTTTTGAAATATTGTGTTTCCTGTCAAATTGTCCACACAAAGTGCCTTGAAAACACTTTGGCTATGTAGTGTATCCCATTTGCCATCATTCTGAGTAGGAAACTGTTTAGTAAACACTTAGTTTAAGCCCTGGCACTGTAAAGCAGTTTTATGCTGTTTTTGAGCTTCTCTCACTGAGATAAGGCTGTTTTTGAAATATTGTGTTTCCTGTCAAATTGTCCACACAAAGTGACTTGAAAACACGTTGGCCATGTAGTGTATCCCATTTGCCATCGTTCTGAGTAGGAAACTGTTTAGTAAACACTTAGTTTAAACACTGGCACTGTAAAGCAGTTTTATGCTGTTTTTGAGCTTCTCTCGCTGAGATAAGGCTGTTTTTGAAATATTGTGTTTCCTGTGAAATTGTCCACACAAAGTGACTTGAAAACACTTTGGCCATGTAGTGTATCCCATCGTTCTGAGTAGGAAACTGCTCAGTAAACACTTAGTTTAAGCCCTGGCACTGTAAAGTAGTTTTATGCTGTTTTTGAGCTTCTCTCACTGAGAAAAGGCTGTTTTTGAAATATTGTGTTTCCTGTGAAATTGTCCACACAAAGTGACTTGAAACCACTTTGTCCATGCACTGTATCCCATTTGCCAAAGTTCTGAGTATGAAACTTGTTTGTAAACACTTAGTTTAAGCCGTGGCGCTGTGATGCAGTTTTACATTAGGCTGAGAAAGTGAGACTTGAAATGCTGTTTTCTGTCTAATTGCAGACACAAAGTGAAGCCACATTGGCCATGCAGTGTATCCCATTTGCTGTTGAAGAAATTTGTTCAGAAACACTTAGTTTAAGCCGTGGCACTGTAATGCAGTTTTATGCTGTTTTTGAGCTTCTATCGCTGAGATAAGGCTGTTTTTGAAACATTGTGTTTCCTGTGAAATTGTCCACACAAAGTGACTTGAAAACACTTTGGCCATGTAGTGTATCCCATTTGCCATCGTTCTGAGTAGGAAACTGCTCAGTAAACACTTAGTTTAAGCCGTGGCATTAATATGCAGTTTTATGCTGTTTTTGAGCTTCTCTCACTGAGATAAGGCTGTTTTTGAAATATTGTGTTTCCTGTCAAATTGTCCACACAAATGAAAACACTTTGGCCATGTAGTGTATCCCATTTGCCATCGTTCTGAGTAGGAAACTGTTTAGTAAACACTTAGTTTAAACACTGGCACTGTAAAGCAGTTTTATGCTGTTTTTGAGCTTCTATCGCTGAGATAAGGCTGTTTTTGAAATATTGTGTTTCCTGTGAAATTGTCCACACAAAGTGACTTGAAAACACTTTGGCCATGTAGTGTATCCCATTTGCCATCGTTCTGAGAATGAAACTGCTTTGTAAAAACTTAGTTTAAGCCCTGTCACTGTAAAGCCGTTTTATGCTGTTTTTGAGCTTCTCTCGCTGAGATAAGGCTGTTTTTGAAATATTGTGTTTCCTGTGAAATTGTCCACACAAAGTGCCTTGAAAACACTTTGGCTATGTAGTGTATCCCATTTGCCATCATTCTGAGTAGGAAACTGTTTAGTAAACACTTAGTTTAAGCCGTCGCATTAATATGTAGTATTATGCTGTATTTGAGCTTCTCTCACTGAGAAAAGGCTGTTTTTGAAATATTGTGTTTCCTGTGAAATTGTCCACACAAAGTGACTTGAAAACACTTTGGCCATGTAGTGTATCCCATTTGCCATCGTTCTGAGAATGAAACTGCTTTGTAAAAACTTAGTTTAAGCCCTGTCACTGTAAAGCCGTTTTATGCTGTTTTTGAGCTTCTCTCGCTGAGATAAGGCTGTTTTTGAAATATTGTGTTTCCTGTGAAATTGTCCACACAAAGTGCCTTGAAAACACTTTGGCTATGTAGTGTATCCCATTTGCCATCATTCTGAGTAGGAAACTGTTTAGTAAACACTTAGTTTAAACACTTGCACTGTAAAGCAGTTTTATGCTGTTTTTGAGCTTCTCTCGCTGAGATAAGGCTGTTTTTGAAATATTGTGTTTCCTGTGAAATTGTCCACAGAAAGTGACTTGAAAACACTTTGGCCATGTAGTGTATCCCATTTGCCATCGTTCTGAGTAGGAAACTGCTCAGTAAACACTTAGTTTAAGCCGTCGCATTAATATGTAGTATTATGCTGTATTTGAGCTTCTCTCACTGAGAAAAGGCTGTTTTTGAAATATTGTGTTTCCTGTGAAATTGTCCACACAAAGTGACTTGAAAACACTTTGGCCATGTAGTGTATCCCATTTGCCATCGTTCTGAGAATGAAACTGCTTTGTAAAAACTTAGTTTAAGCCCTGTCACTGTAAAGCCGTTTTATGCTGTTTTTGAGCTTCTCTCACTGAGATAAGGCTGTTTTTGAAATATTGTGTTTCCTGTCAAATTGTCCACACAAAGTGCCTTGAAAACACTTTGGCCATGTAGTGTATCCCATTTGCCATCGTTCTGAGTAGGAAACTGTTTAGTAAACACTTAGTTTAAACACTGGCACTGTAAAGCAGTTTTATGCTGTTTTTGAGCTTCTCTCGCTGAGATAAGGCTGTTTTTGAAATATTGTGTTTCCTGTGAAATTGTCCACACAAAGTGACTTGAAAACACTTTGGCCATGTAGTGTATCCCACCGTTCTGAGTAGGAAACTGCTCAGTAAACACTTAGTTTAAGCCCTGGCACTGTAAAGTAGTTTTATGCTGTTTTTGAGCTTCTCTCACTGAGATAAGGCTGTTTTTGAAATATTGTGTTTCCTGTGAAATTGTCCACACAAAGTGACTTGAAACCACTTTGTCCATGCAGTGTATCCCATTTGCCAAAGTTCTGAGTATGAAACTTGTTTGTAAACACTTAGTTTAAGCCGTGGCGCTGTGATGCAGTTTTACATTAGGCTGAGAAAGTGAGACTTGAAATGCTGTTTTCTGTCTAATTGCAGACACAAAGTGAAGCCACATTGGCCATGCAGTGTATCCCATTTGCTGTTGAAGAAATTTGTTCAGAAACACTTAGTTTAAGCCGTGGCACTGTAATGCAGTTTTATGCTGTTTTTGAGCTTCTATCGCTGAGATAAGGCTGTTTTTGAAACATTGTGTTTCCTGTGAAATTGTCCACACAAAGTGACTTGAAAACACTTTGGCCATGTAGTGTATCCCATTTGCCATCGTTCTGAGTAGGAAACTGCTCAGTAAACACTTAGTTTAAGCCGTGGCATTAATATGCAGTTTTATGCTGTTTTTGAGCTTCTCTCACTGAGATAAGGCTGTTTTTGAAATATTGTGTTTCCTGTCAAATTGTCCACACAAAGTGACTTGAAAACACTTTGGCCATGTAGTGTATCCCATTTGCCATCGTTCTGAGTAGGAAACTGTTTAGTAAACACTTAGTTTAAACACTGGCACTGTAAAGCAGTTTTATGCTGTTTTTGAGCTTCTATCGCTGAGATAAGGCTGTTTTTGAAATATTGTGTTTCCTGTGAAATTGTCCACACAAAGTGACTTGAAAACACTTTGGCCATGTAGTGTATCCCATTTGCCATCGTTCTGAGTAGGAAACTGCTCAGTAAACACTTAGTTTAAGCCGTGGCATTAATATGTAGTTTTATGCTGTATTTGAGCTTCTCTCACTGAGAAAAGGCTGTTTTTGAAATATTGTGTTTCCTGTGAAATTGTCCACACAAAGTGACTTGAAAACACTTTGGCCATGTAGTGTATCCCATTTGCCATCGATCTGAGTAGGAAACTGCTTAGTAAACACTTAGTTTAAGCCCTGGCACTGTAATGCCATTTTACGCTGTTTTTGAGCTTCTCTCGCTGAGATAAGGCTGTTTTTGAAATATTGTGTTTCCTGTGAAATTGTCCACACAAAGTGACTTGAAAAGACTTTGGCCATGTAGTGTATCCCATTTACCATCGTTCTGAGTAGGAAACTGCTCAGTAAACACTTAGTTTAAGCTGTGGCATTAATATGTAGTTTTATGCTGTATTTGAGCTTCTCTCACTGAGAAAAGGCTGTTTTTGAAATATTGTGTTTCCTGTGAAATTGTCCACACAAAGTGACTTGAAAACACTTTGGCCATGTAGTGTATCCCATTTGCCATCGTTCTGAGTACGAAACTGCTTTGTAAAAACTTAGTTTAAGCCCTGTCACTGTAAAGCCCGTTTTATGCTGTTTTTGAGCTTCTCTCGCTGAGATAAGGCTGTTTTTGAAATATTGTGTTTCCTGTGGAAATTGTCCACACAAAGTGACTTGAAAACAATTTGGCCATGTAGTGTATCCCATTTGCCATCGATCTGAGTCGCAAACTGCTTAGTAAACACTTAGTTTAAGCCCTGGCACTATAAAGCCATTTTATGCTGTTTTTGAGCTTCTCTCACTGAGATAAGGCTGTTTTTGAAATATTGTGTTTTCCTGTCAAATTGTCCACACAAAGTGACTTGAAAACACTTTGGCCATGTAGTGTATCCCATTTGCCATCGTTCTGAGTAGGAAACTGTTTAGTAAACACTTAGTTTAAGCCCCGGCACTGTAAACCAGTTTTATGCTGTTTTTTGAGCTTTTCTCACTGAGATAAGGCTGTTTTTGAAATATTGTGTTTCCTGTGAAATTGTCCACACAAAGTGACTTGAAAACACTTTGCCATGTAGTGTATCCCATTTGTCATCGTTCTGAGTAGGAAACTGTTTAGTAAACACTTAGTTTAAACACTGGCACTGTAAAGCAGTTTTATGCTGTTTTTGAGCTTCTCTCGCTGAGATAAGGCTGTTTTTGAAATATTGTGTTTCCTGTGAAATTGTCCACACAAAGTGACTTGAAAACACTTTGGCCATGTAGTGTATCCCATTTGCCATCGTTCTGAGTAGGAAACTGCTCAGTAAACACTTAGTTTAAGCCCTGGCACTGTAAAGTAGTTTTATGCTGTTTTTGAGCTTCTCTCACTGAGATAAGGCTGTTTTTGAAATATTGTGTTTCCTGTGAAATTGTCCACACAAAGTGACTTGAAACCACTTTGTCCATGCAGTGTATCCCATTTGCCAAAGTTCTGAGTATGAAACTTGTTTGTAAAACACTTAGTTTAAGGCCGTGGCGCTGTGATGCAGTTTTACATTAGGCTGAGAAAGTGAGACTTGAAATGCTGTTTTCTGTCTAATTGCAGACACAAAGTGAAGCCACATTGGCCATGCAGTGTATCCCATTTGCTGTTGAAGAAATTTGTTCAGAAACACTTAGTTTAAGTCGTGGCACTGTAATGCAGTTTTATGCTGTTTTTGAGCTTCTATCGCTGAGATAAGGCTGTTTTTAAAACATTGTGTTTCCTGTGAAATTGTCAACACAAAGTGACTTGAAAACACTTTGGCCATGTAGTGTATCCCATTTGCCATCGTTCTGAGAATGAAACTGCTTTGTAAAAACTTAGTTTTAAGCCCTGTCACTGTAAAGCCGTTTTATGCTGTTTTTTGAGCTTCTCTCACTGAGATAAGGCTGTTTTTGAAATATTGTGTTTCCTGTCAAATTGTCACACAAAGTGCCTTGAAAACACTTTGGCTATGTAGTGTATCCCATTTGCCATCATTCTGAGTAGGAAACTGTTTAGTAAACACTTAGTTTAAGCCCTGGCACTGTAAAGCAGTTTTATGCTGTTTTTGAGCTTCTCTCACTGAGATAAGGCTGTTTTTGAAATATTGTGTTTCCTGTCAAATTGTCCACACAAAGTGACTTGAAAACAGTTGGCCATGTAGTGTATCCCATTTGCCATCGTTCTGAGTAGGAAACTGTTTAGTAAACACTTAGTTTAAACACTGGCACTGTAAAGCAGTTTTATGCTGTTTTTGAGCTTCTCTCGCTGAGATAAGGCTGTTTTTGAAATATTGTGTTTCCTGTGAAATTGTCCACACAAAGTGACTTGAAAAACACTTTTGGCCATGTAGTGTATCCCATCGTTCTGAGTAGGAAACTGCTCAGTAAACACTTAGTTTAAGCCCTGGCACTGTAAAGTAGTTTTATGCTGTTTTTGAGCTTCTCTCACTGAGATAAGGCTGTTTTTGAAATATTGTGTTTCCTGTGAAATTGTCCACACAAAGTGACTTGAAACCACTTTGTCCATGCAGTGTATCCCATTTGCCAAAGTTCTGAGTATGAAACTTGTTTGTAAACACTTAGTTTAAGCCGTGGCGCTGTGATGCAGTTTTACATTAGGCTGAGAAAGTGAGACTTGAAATGCTGTTTTCTGTCTAATTGCAGACACAAAGTGAAGCCACATTGGCCATGCAGTGTATCCCATTTGCTGTTGAAGAAATTTGTTCAGAAACACTTAGTTTAAGCCGTGCACTGTAATGCAGTTTTATGCTGTTTTTGAGCTTCTATCGCTGAGATAAGGCTGTTTTTGAAACATTGTGTTTCCTGTGAAATTGTCCACACAAAGTGACTTGAAAACACTTTGGCCATGTAGTGTATCCCATTTGCCATCGTTCTGAGTAGGAAACTGCTCAGTAAACACTTAGTTTAAGCCGTGGCATTAATATGCAGTTTTATGCTGTTTTTGAGCTTCTCTCACTGAGATAAGGCTGTTTTTGAAATATTGTGTTTCCTGTCAAATTGTCCACACAAAGTGACTTGAAAACACTTTGGCCATGTAGTGTCCCATTTGCCATCGTTCTGAGTAGGAAACTGTTTAGTAAACACTTAGTTTAAACACTGGCACTGTAAAGCAGTTTTATGCTGTTTTTGAGCTTCTATCGCTGAGATAAGGCTGTTTTTGAAATATTGTGTTTCCTGTGAAATTGTCCACACAAAGTGACTTGAAAACACTTTGGCCATGTAGTGTATCCCATTTGCCATCGTTCTGAGTAGGAAACTGCTCAGTAAACACTTAGTTTAAGCCGTGGCATTAATATGTAGTTTTATGCTGTATTTGAGCTTCTCTCACTGAGAAAAGGCTGTTTTTGAAATATTGTGTTTCCTGTGAAATTGTCCACACAAAGTGACTTGAAAACACTTTGGCCATGTAGTGTATCCCATTTGCCATCGTTCTGAGTACGAAACTGCTTTGTAAAAACTTAGTTTAAGCCCTGTCACTGTAAAGCCGTTTTATGCTGTTTTTGAGCTTCTCTCGCTGAGATAAGGCTGTTTTTGAAATATTGTGTTTCCTGTGAAATTGTCCACACAAAGTGACTTGAAAACAATTTGGCCATGTAGTGTATCCCATTTGCCATCGATCTGAGTCGCAAACTGCTTAGTAAACACTTAGTTTAAGCCCTGGCACTATAAAGCCATTTTATGCTGTTTTTGAGCTTCTCTCACTGAGATAAGGCTGTTTTTGAAATATTGTGTTTCCTGTCAAATTGTCCACACAAAGTGACTTGAAAACACTTTGGCCATGTAGTGTATCCCATTTGCCATCGTTCTGAGTAGGAAACTGTTTAGTAAACACTTAGTTTAAGCCCCGGCACTGTAAACCAGTTTTATGCTGTTTTTGAGCTTTTCTCACTGAGATAAGGCTGTTTTTGAAATATTGTGTTTCCTGTGAAATTGTCCACACAAAGTGACTTGAAAACACTTTGGCCATGTAGTGTATCCCATTTGTCATCGTTCTGAGTAGGAAACTGTTTAGTAAACACTTAGTTTAAACACTGGCACTGTAAAGCAGTTTTATGCTGTTTTTGAGCTTCTCTCGCTGAGATAAGGCTGTTTTTGAAATATTGTGTTTCCTGTGAAATTGTCCACACAAAGTGACTTGAAAACACTTTGGCCATGTAGTGTATCCCATTTGCCATCGTTCTGAGTAGGAAACTGCTCAGTAAACACTTAGTTTAAGCCCTGGCACTGTAAAGTAGTTTTATGCTGTTTTTGAGCTTCTCTCACTGAGATAAGGCTGTTTTTGAAATATTGTGTTTCCTGTGAAATTGTCCACACAAAGTGACTTGAAACCACTTTGTCCATGCAGTGTATCCCATTTGCCAAAGTTCTGAGTATGAAACTTGTTTGTAAACACTTAGTTTAAGCCGTGGCGCTGTGATGCAGTTTTACATTAGGCTGAGAAAGTGAGACTTGAAATGCTGTTTTCTGTCTAATTGCAGACACAAAGTGAAGCCACATTGGCCATGCAGTGTATCCCATTTGCTGTTGAAGAAATTTGTTCAGAAACACTTAGTTTAAGTCGTGGCACTGTAATGCAGTTTTATGCTGTTTTTGAGCTTCTATCGCTGAGATAAGGCTGTTTTTAAAACATTGTGTTTCCTGTGAAATTGTCAACACAAAGTGACTTGAAAACACTTTGGCCATGTAGTGTATCCCATTTGCCATCGTTCTGAGAATGAAACTGCTTTGTAAAAACTTAGTTTAAGCCCTGTCACTGTAAAGCCGTTTTATGCTGTTTTTGAGCTTCTCTCACTGAGATAAGGCTGTTTTTGAAATATTGTGTTTCCTGTCAAATTGTCCACACAAAGTGCCTTGAAAACACTTTGGCTATGTAGTGTATCCCATTTGCCATCATTCTGAGTAGGAAACTGTTTAGTAAACACTTAGTTTAAGCCCTGGCACTGTAAAGCAGTTTTATGCTGTTTTTGAGCTTCTCTCACTGAGATAAGGCTGTTTTTGAAATATTGTGTTTCCTGTCAAATTGTCCACACAAAGTGACTTGAAAACACGTTGGCCATGTAGTGTATCCCATTTGCCATCGTTCTGAGTAGGAAACTGTTTAGTAAACACTTAGTTTAAACACTGGCACTGTAAAGCAGTTTTATGCTGTTTTTGAGCTTCTCTCGCTGAGATAAGGCTGTTTTTGAAATATTGTGTTTCCTGTGAAATTGTCCACACAAAGTGACTTGAAAACACTTTGGCCATGTAGTGTATCCCATCGTTCTGAGTAGGAAACTGCTCAGTAAACACTTAGTTTAAGCCCTGGCACTGTAAAGTAGTTTTATGCTGTTTTTGAGCTTCTCTCACTGAGATAAGGCTGTTTTTGAAATATTGTGTTTCCTGTGAAATTGTCCACACAAAGTGACTTGAAACCACTTTGTCCATGCAGTGTATCCCATTTGCCAAAGTTCTGAGTATGAAACTTGTTTGTAAACACTTAGTTTAAGCCGTGGCGCTGTGATGCAGTTTTACATTAGGCTGAGAAAGTGAGACTTGAAATGCTGTTTTCTGTCTAATTGCAGACACAAAGTGAAGCCACATTGGCCATGCAGTGTATCCCATTTGCTGTTGAAGAAATTTGTTCAGAAACACTTAGTTTAAGCCGTGGCACTGTAATGCAGTTTTATGCTGTTTTTGAGCTTCTATCGCTGAGATAAGGCTGTTTTTGAAACATTGTGTTTCCTGTGAAATTGTCCACACAAAGTGACTTGAAAACACTTTGGCCATGTAGTGTATCCCATTTGCCATCGTTCTGAGTAGGAAACTGCTCAGTAAACACTTAGTTTAAGCCGTGGCATTAATATGCAGTTTTATGCTGTTTTTGAGCTTCTCTCACTGAGATAAGGCTGTTTTTGAAATATTGTGTTTCCTGTCAAATTGTCCACACAAAGTGACTTGAAAACACTTTGGCCATGTAGTGTCCCATTTGCCATCGTTCTGAGTAGGAAACTGTTTAGTAAACACTTAGTTTAAACACTGGCACTGTAAAGCAGTTTTATGCTGTTTTTGAGCTTCTATCGCTGAGATAAGGCTGTTTTTGAAATATTGTGTTTCCTGTGAAATTGTCCACACAAAGTGACTTGAAAACACTTTGGCCATGTAGTGTATCCCATTTGCCATCGTTCTGAGTAGGAAACTGCTCAGTAAACACTTAGTTTAAGCCGTGGCATTAATATGTAGTTTTATGCTGTATTTGAGCTTCTCTCACTGAGAAAAGGCTGTTTTTGAAATATTGTGTTTCCTGTGAAATTGTCCACACAAAGTGACTTGAAAACACTTTGGCCATGTAGTGTATCCCATTTGCCATCGATCTGAGTAGGAAACTGCTTAGTAAACACTTAGTTTAAGCCCTGGCACTGTAATGCCATTTTACGCTGTTTTTGAGCTTCTCTCGCTGAGATAAGGCTGTTTTTGAAATATTGTGTTTCCTGTGAAATTGTCCACACAAAGTGACTTGAAAAGACTTTGGCCATGTAGTGTATCCCATTTACCATCGTTCTGAGTAGGAAACTGCTCAGTAAACACTTAGTTTAAGCTGTGGCATTAATATGTAGTTTTATGCTGTATTTGAGCTTCTCTCACTGAGAAAAGGCTGTTTTTGAAATATTGTGTTTCCTGTGAAATTGTCCACACAAAGTGACTTGAAAACACTTTGGCCATGTAGTGTATCCCATTTGCCATCGTTCTGAGTACGAAACTGCTTTGTAAAAACTTAGTTTAAGCCCTGTCACTGTAAAGCCGTTTTATGCTGTTTTTGAGCTTCTCTCGCTGAGATAAGGCTGTTTTTGAAATATTGTGTTTCCTGTGAAATTGTCCACACAAAGTGACTTGAAAACAATTTGGCCATGTAGTGTATCCCATTTGCCATCGATCTGAGTAGCAAACTGCTTAGTAAACACTTAGTTTAAGCCCTGGCACTATAAAGCCATTTTATGCTGTTTTTGAGCTTCTCTCGCTGAGATAAGGCTGTTTTTGAAATATTGTGTTTCCTGTGAAATTGTCCACACAAAGTGACTTGAAAACACTTTGGCCATGTAGTGTATCCCATTTACCATCGTTCTGAGTAGGAAACTGCTCAGTAAACACTTAGTTTAAGCTGTGGCATTAATATGCAGTTTTATGCTGTTTTTGAGCTTCTCTCACTGAGATAAGGTTGTTTTTGAAATATTGTGTTTCCTGTCAAATTGTCCACACAAAGTGACTTGAAAACACTTTGGCCATGTAGTGTATCCCATTTGCCATCGTTCTGAGTAGGAAACTGTTTAGTAAACACTTAGTTTAAGCCCCGGCACTGTAAACCAGTTTTATGCTGTTTTTGAGCTTTTCTCACTGAGATAAGGCTGTTTTTGAAATATTGTGTTTCCTGTGAAATTGTCCACACAAAGTGACTTGAAAACACTTTGGCCATGTAGTGTATCCCATTTGTCATCGTTCTGAGTAGGAAACTGTTTAGTAAACACTTAGTTTAAACACTGGCACTGTAAAGCAGTTTTATGCTGTTTTTGAGCTTCTCTCGCTGAGATAAGGCTGTTTTTGAAATATTGTGTTTCCTGTGAAATTGTCCACACAAAGTGACTTGAAAACACTTTGGCCATGTAGTGTATCCCATTTGCCATCGTTCTGAGTAGGAAACTGCTCAGTAAACACTTAGTTTAAGCCGTGGCATTAATATGTAGTTTTATGCTGTATTTGAGCTTCTCTCACTGAGAAAAGGCTGTTTTTGAAATATTGTGTTTCCTGTGAAATTGTCCACACAAAGTGACTTGAAAACACTTTGGCCATGTAGTGTATCCCATTTGCCATCGTTCTGAGTACGAAACTGCTTTGTAAAAACTTAGTTTAAGCCCTGTCACTGTAAAGCCGTTTTATGCTGTTTTTGAGCTTCTCTCGCTGAGATAAGGCTGTTTTTGAAATATTGTGTTTCCTGTGAAATTGTCCACACAAAGTGACTTGAAAACAATTTGGCCATGTAGTGTATCCCATTTGCCATCGATCTGAGTCGCAAACTGCTTAGTAAACACTTAGTTTAAGCCCTGGCACTATAAAGCCATTTTATGCTGTTTTTGAGCTTCTCTCACTGAGATAAGGCTGTTTTTGAAATATTGTGTTTCCTGTCAAATTGTCCACACAAAGTGACTTGAAAACACTTTGGCCATGTAGTGTATCCCATTTGCCATCGTTCTGAGTAGGAAACTGTTTAGTAAACACTTAGTTTAAGCCCCGGCACTGTAAACCAGTTTTATGCTGTTTTTGAGCTTTTCTCACTGAGATAAGGCTGTTTTTGAAATATTGTGTTTCCTGTGAAATTGTCCACACAAAGTGACTTGAAAACACTTTGGCCATGTAGTGTATCCCATTTGTCATCGTTCTGAGTAGGAAACTGTTTAGTAAACACTTAGTTTAAACACTGGCACTGTAAAGCAGTTTTATGCTGTTTTTGAGCTTCTCTCGCTGAGATAAGGCTGTTTTTGAAATATTGTGTTTCCTGTGAAATTGTCCACACAAAGTGACTTGAAAACACTTTGGCCATGTAGTGTATCCCATTTGCCATCGTTCTGAGTAGGAAACTGCTCAGTAAACACTTAGTTTAAGCCCTGGCACTGTAAAGTAGTTTTATGCTGTTTTTGAGCTTCTCTCACTGAGATAAGGCTGTTTTTGAAATATTGTGTTTCCTGTGAAATTGTCCACACAAAGTGACTTGAAACCACTTTGTCCATGCAGTGTATCCCATTTGCCAAAGTTCTGAGTATGAAACTTGTTTGTAAACACTTAGTTTAAGCCGTGGCGCTGTGATGCAGTTTTACATTAGGCTGAGAAAGTGAGACTTGAAATGCTGTTTTCTGTCTAATTGCAGACACAAAGTGAAGCCACATTGGCCATGCAGTGTATCCCATTTGCTGTTGAAGAAATTTGTTCAGAAACACTTAGTTTAAGTCGTGGCACTGTAATGCAGTTTTATGCTGTTTTTGAGCTTCTATCGCTGAGATAAGGCTGTTTTTAAAACATTGTGTTTCCTGTGAAATTGTCAACACAAAGTGACTTGAAAACACTTTGGCCATGTAGTGTATCCCATTTGCCATCGTTCTGAGAATGAAACTGCTTTGTAAAAACTTAGTTTAAGCCCTGTCACTGTAAAGCCGTTTTATGCTGTTTTTGAGCTTCTCTCACTGAGATAAGGCTGTTTTTGAAATATTGTGTTTCCTGTCAAATTGTCCACACAAAGTGCCTTGAAAACACTTTGGCTATGTAGTGTATCCCATTTGCCATCATTCTGAGTAGGAAACTGTTTAGTAAACACTTAGTTTAAGCCCTGGCACTGTAAAGCAGTTTTATGCTGTTTTTGAGCTTCTCTCACTGAGATAAGGCTGTTTTTGAAATATTGTGTTTCCTGTCAAATTGTCCACACAAAGTGACTTGAAAACACGTTGGCCATGTAGTGTATCCCATTTGCCATCGTTCTGAGTAGGAAACTGTTTAGTAAACACTTAGTTTAAACACTGGCACTGTAAAGCAGTTTTATGCTGTTTTTGAGCTTCTCTCGCTGAGATAAGGCTGTTTTTGAAATATTGTGTTTCCTGTGAAATTGTCCACACAAAGTGACTTGAAAACACTTTGGCCATGTAGTGTATCCCATCGTTCTGAGTAGGAAACTGCTCAGTAAACACTTAGTTTAAGCCCTGGCACTGTAAAGTAGTTTTATGCTGTTTTTGAGCTTCTCTCACTGAGATAAGGCTGTTTTTGAAATATTGTGTTTCCTGTGAAATTGTCCACACAAAGTGACTTGAAACCACTTTGTCCATGCAGTGTATCCCATTTGCCAAAGTTCTGAGTATGAAACTTGTTTGTAAACACTTAGTTTAAGCCGTGGCGCTGTGATGCAGTTTTACATTAGGCTGAGAAAGTGAGACTTGAAATGCTGTTTTCTGTCTAATTGCAGACACAAAGTGAAGCCACATTGGCCATGCAGTGTATCCCATTTGCTGTTGAAGAAATTTGTTCAGAAACACTTAGTTTAAGCCGTGGCACTGTAATGCAGTTTTATGCTGTTTTTGAGCTTCTATCGCTGAGATAAGGCTGTTTTTGAAACATTGTGTTTCCTGTGAAATTGTCCACACAAAGTGACTTGAAAACACTTTGGCCATGTAGTGTATCCCATTTGCCATCGTTCTGAGTAGGAAACTGCTCAGTAAACACTTAGTTTAAGCCGTGGCATTAATATGCAGTTTTATGCTGTTTTTGAGCTTCTCTCACTGAGATAAGGCTGTTTTTGAAATATTGTGTTTCCTGTCAAATTGTCCACACAAAGTGACTTGAAAACACTTTGGCCATGTAGTGTCCCATTTGCCATCGTTCTGAGTAGGAAACTGTTTAGTAAACACTTAGTTTAAACACTGGCACTGTAAAGCAGTTTTATGCTGTTTTTGAGCTTCTATCGCTGAGATAAGGCTGTTTTTGAAATATTGTGTTTCCTGTGAAATTGTCCACACAAAGTGACTTGAAAACACTTTGGCCATGTAGTGTATCCCATTTGCCATCGTTCTGAGTAGGAAACTGCTCAGTAAACACTTAGTTTAAGCCGTGGCATTAATATGTAGTTTTATGCTGTATTTGAGCTTCTCTCACTGAGAAAAGGCTGTTTTTGAAATATTGTGTTTCCTGTGAAATTGTCCACACAAAGTGACTTGAAAACACTTTGGCCATGTAGTGTATCCCATTTGCCATCGATCTGAGTAGGAAACTGCTTAGTAAACACTTAGTTTAAGCCCTGGCACTGTAATGCCATTTTACGCTGTTTTTGAGCTTCTCTCGCTGAGATAAGGCTGTTTTTGAAATATTGTGTTTCCTGTGAAATTGTCCACACAAAGTGACTTGAAAAGACTTTGGCCATGTAGTGTATCCCATTTACCATCGTTCTGAGTAGGAAACTGCTCAGTAAACACTTAGTTTAAGCTGTGGCATTAATATGTAGTTTTATGCTGTATTTGAGCTTCTCTCACTGAGAAAAGGCTGTTTTTGAAATATTGTGTTTCCTGTGAAATTGTCCACACAAAGTGACTTGAAAACACTTTGGCCATGTAGTGTATCCCATTTGCCATCGTTCTGAGTACGAAACTGCTTTGTAAAAACTTAGTTTAAGCCCTGTCACTGTAAAGCCGTTTTATGCTGTTTTTGAGCTTCTCTCGCTGAGATAAGGCTGTTTTTGAAATATTGTGTTTCCTGTGAAATTGTCCACACAAAGTGACTTGAAAACAATTTGGCCATGTAGTGTATCCCATTTGCCATCGATCTGAGTAGCAAACTGCTTAGTAAACACTTAGTTTAAGCCCTGGCACTATAAAGCCATTTTATGCTGTTTTTGAGCTTCTCTCGCTGAGATAAGGCTGTTTTTGAAATATTGTGTTTCCTGTGAAATTGTCCACACAAAGTGACTTGAAAACACTTTGGCCATGTAGTGTATCCCATTTACCATCGTTCTGAGTAGGAAACTGCTCAGTAAACACTTAGTTTAAGCTGTGGCATTAATATGCAGTTTTATGCTGTTTTTGAGCTTCTCTCACTGAGATAAGGTTGTTTTTGAAATATTGTGTTTCCTGTCAAATTGTCCACACAAAGTGACTTGAAAACACTTTGGCCATGTAGTGTATCCCATTTGCCATCGTTCTGAGTAGGAAACTGTTTAGTAAACACTTAGTTTAAGCCCCGGCACTGTAAACCAGTTTTATGCTGTTTTTGAGCTTTTCTCACTGAGATAAGGCTGTTTTTGAAATATTGTGTTTCCTGTGAAATTGTCCACACAAAGTGACTTGAAAACACTTTGGCCATGTAGTGTATCCCATTTGTCATCGTTCTGAGTAGGAAACTGTTTAGTAAACACTTAGTTTAAACACTGGCACTGTAAAGCAGTTTTATGCTGTTTTTGAGCTTCTCTCGCTGAGATAAGGCTGTTTTTGAAATATTGTGTTTCCTGTGAAATTGTCCACACAAAGTGACTTGAAAACACTTTGGCCATGTAGTGTATCCCATTTGCCATCGTTCTGAGTAGGAAACTGCTCAGTAAACACTTAGTTTAAGCCCTGGCACTGTAAAGTAGTTTTATGCTGTTTTTGAGCTTCTCTCACTGAGATAAGGCTGTTTTTGAAATATTGTGTTTCCTGTGAAATTGTCCACACAAAGTGACTTGAAACCACTTTGTCCATGCAGTGTATCCCATTTGCCAAAGTTCTGAGTATGAAACTTGTTTGTAAACACTTAGTTTAAGCCGTGGCGCTGTGATGCAGTTTTACATTAGGCTGAGAAAGTGAGACTTGAAATGCTGTTTTCTGTCTAATTGCAGACACAAAGTGAAGCCACATTGGCCATGCAGTGTATCCCATTTGCTGTTGAAGAAATTTGTTCAGAAACACTTAGTTTAAGTCGTGGCACTGTAATGCAGTTTTATGCTGTTTTTGAGCTTCTATCGCTGAGATAAGGCTGTTTTTAAAACATTGTGTTTCCTGTGAAATTGTCTACACAAAGTGACTTGAAAACACTTTGGCCATGTAGTGTATCCCATTTGCCATCGTTCTGAGTAGGAAACTGCTCAGTAAACACTTAGTTTAAGCCGTGGCATTAATATGCAGTTTTATGCTGTTTTTGAGCTTCTCTCACTGAGATAAGGCTGTTTTTGAAATATTGTGTTTCCTGTGAAATTGTCCACACAAAATTACTTGAAAACACTTTGGCCATGTAGTGTATCCCATTTGCCATCGATCTGAGTAGGAAAATGCTTAGTAAACACTTAGTTTAAGCCCTGGCACTGTAAAGCCATTTTATGCTGTTTTTGAGCTTCTCTCGCTGAGATAAGGCTGTTTTTGAAATATTGTGTTTCCTGTGAAATTGTCCACACAAAGTGACTTGAAAACACTTTGGCCATGTAGTGTATCCCATTTGCCATCGTTCTGAGTAGGAAACTGCTCAGTAAACACTTAGTTTAAGCCGTCGCATTAATATGTAGTATTATGCTGTATTTGAGCTTCTCTCACTGAGAAAAGGCTGTTTTTGAAATATTGTGTTTCCTGTGAAATTGTCCACACAAAGTGACTTGAAAACACTTTGGCCATGTAGTGTATCCCATTTGCCATCGTTCTGAGAATGAAACTGCTTTGTAAAAACTTAGTTTAAGCCCTGTCACTGTAAAGCCGTTTTATGCTGTTTTTGAGCTTCTCTCGCTGAGATAAGGCTGTTTTTGAAATATTGTGTTTCCTGTGAAATTGTCCACACAAAGTGCCTTGAAAACACTTTGGCTATGTAGTGTATCCCATTTGCCATCATTCTGAGTAGGAAACTGTTTAGTAAACACTTAGTTTAAGCCGTCGCATTAATATGTAGTATTATGCTGTATTTGAGCTTCTCTCACTGAGAAAAGGCTGTTTTTGAAATATTGTGTTTCCTGTGAAATTGTCCACACAAAGTGACTTGAAAACACTTTGGCCATGTAGTGTATCCCATTTGCCATCGTTCTGAGAATGAAACTGCTTTGTAAAAACTTAGTTTAAGCTCTGTCACTGTAAAGCCGTTTTATGCTGTTTTTGAGCTTCTCTCGCTGAGATAAGGCTGTTTTTGAAATATTGTGTTTCCTGTGAAATTGTCCACACAAAGTGCCTTGAAAACACTTTGGCTATGTAGTGTATCCCATTTGCCATCATTCTGAGTAGGAAACTGTTTAGTAAACACTTAGTTTAAACACTTGCACTGTAAAGCAGTTTTATGCTGTTTTTGAGCTTCTCTCGCTGAGATAAGGCTGTTTTTGAAATATTGTGTTTCCTGTGAAATTGTCCACAGAAAGTGACTTGAAAACACTTTGGCCATGTAGTGTATCCCATTTGCCATCGTTCTGAGTAGGAAACTGCTCAGTAAACACTTAGTTTAAGCCGTCGCATTAATATGTAGTATTATGCTGTATTTGAGCTTCTCTCACTGAGAAAAGGCTGTTTTTGAAATATTGTGTTTCCTGTGAAATTGTCCACACAAAGTGACTTGAAAACACTTTGGCCATGTAGTGTATCCCATTTGCCATCGTTCTGAGAATGAAACTGCTTTGTAAAAACTTAGTTTAAGCCCTGTCACTGTAAAGCCGTTTTATGCTGTTTTTGAGCTTCTCTCACTGAGATAAGGCTGTTTTTGAAATATTGTGTTTCCTGTCAAATTGTCCACACAAAGTGCCTTGAAAACACTTTGGCTATGTAGTGTATCCCATTTGCCATCATTCTGAGTAGGAAACTGTTTAGTAAACACTTAGTTTAAGCCCTGGCACTGTAAAGCAGTTTTATGCTGTTTTTGAGCTTCTCTCACTGAGATAAGGCTGTTTTTGAAATATTGTGTTTCCTGTCAAATTGTCCACACAAAGTGACTTGAAAACACGTTGGCCATGTAGTGTATCCCATTTGCCATCGTTCTGAGTAGGAAACTGTTTAGTAAACACTTAGTTTAAACACTGGCACTGTAAAGCAGTTTTATGCTGTTTTTGAGCTTCTCTCGCTGAGATAAGGCTGTTTTTGAAATATTGTGTTTCCTGTGAAATTGTCCACACAAAGTGACTTGAAAACACTTTGGCCATGTAGTGTATCCCATCGTTCTGAGTAGGAAACTGCTCAGTAAACACTTAGTTTAAGCCCTGGCACTGTAAAGTAGTTTTATGCTGTTTTTGAGCTTCTCTCACTGAGATAAGGCTGTTTTTGAAATATTGTGTTTCCTGTGAAATTGTCCACACAAAGTGACTTGAAACCACTTTGTCCATGCAGTGTATCCCATTTGCAAAAGTTCTGAGTATGAAACTTGTTTGTAAACACTTAGTTTAAGCCGTGGCGCTGTGATGCAGTTTTACATTAGGCTGAGAAAGTGAGACTTGAAATGCTGTTTTCTGTCTAATTGCAGACACAAAGTGAAGCCACATTGGCCATGCAGTGTATCCCATTTGCTGTTGAAGAAATTTGTTCAGAAACACTTAGTTTAAGCCGTGGCACTGTAATGCAGTTTTATGCTGTTTTTGAGCTTCTATCGCTGAGATAAGGCTGTTTTTGAAACATTGTGTTTCCTGTGAAATTGTCCACACAAAGTGACTTGAAAACACTTTGGCCATGTAGTGTATCCCATTTGCCATCGTTCTGAGTAGGAAACTGCTCAGTAAACACTTAGTTTAAGCCGTGGCATTAATATGCAGTTTTATGCTGTTTTTGAGCTTCTCTCACTGAGATAAGGCTGTTTTTGAAATATTGTGTTTCCTGTGAAATTGTCCACACAAAGTGACTTGAAAACACTTTGGCCATGTAGTGTATCCCATTTGCCATCGTTCTGAGTATGAAACTGCTTTGTAAAAACTTAGTTTAAGCCCTGTCACTGTAAAGCCGTTTTATGCTGTTTTTGAGCTTCTCTCGCTGAGATAAGGCTGTTTTTGAAATATTGTGTTTCCTGTGAAATTGTCCACACAAAGTGACTTGAAAACACTTTGGCCATGTAGTGTATCCCATTTGCCATCGATCTGAGTAGCAAACTGCTTAGTAAACACTTAGTTTAAGTCGTGGCACTGTAATGCAGTTTTATGTTGTTTTTGAGCTTCTCTCGCTGAGATAAGGCTGTTTTTGAAATATTGTGTTTCCTGTGAAATTGTCCACACAAAGTGACTTGAAAACACTTTGGCCATGTAGTGTATCCCATTTGCCATCGTTCTGAGTAGGAAACTGCTCAGTAAACACTTAGTTTAAGCCGTGGCATTAATATGCAGTTTTATGCTGTTTTTGAGCTTCTCTCACTGAGATAAGGCTGTTTTTGAAATATTGTGTTTCCTGTGAAATTGTCCACACAAAATTACTTGAAAACACTTTGGCCATGTAGTGTATCCCATTTGCCATCGATCTGAGTAGGAAAATGCTTAGTAAACACTTAGTTTAAGCCCTGGCACTGTAAAGCCATTTTATGCTGTTTTTGAGCTTCTCTCGCTGAGATAAGGCTGTTTTTGAAATATTGTGTTTCCTGTGAAATTGTCCACACAAAGTGACTTGAAAACACTTTGGCCATGTAGTGTATCCCATTTGCCATCGTTCTGAGTAGGAAACTGCTCAGTAAACACTTAGTTTAAGCCGTCGCATTAATATGTAGTATTATGCTGTATTTGAGCTTCTCTCACTGAGAAAAGGCTGTTTTTGAAATATTGTGTTTCCTGTGAAATTGTCCACACAAAGTGACTTGAAAACACTTTGGCCATGTAGTGTATCCCATTTGCCATCGATCTGAGTAGGAAACTGCTTAGTAAACACTTAGTTTAAGCCCTGGTACTGTAAAGCAGTTTTATGCTGTTTTTGAGCTTCTCTCACTGAGATAAGGCTGTTTTTGAAATATTGTGTTTCCTGTGAAATTGTCCACACAAAGTGACTTGAAAACACTTTGGCCATGTAGTGTATCCCATTTGCCATCGTTCTGAGTAGGAAACTGTTTAGTAAACACTTAGTTTTAACACTGGCATTGTAAAGCAGTTTTATGCTGTTTTTGAGCTTCTCTCGCTGAGATAAGGCTGTTTTGAAATATTGTGTTTCCTGTGAAATTGTCCACAGAAAGTGACTTGAAAACACTTTGGCCATGTAGTGTATCCCATTTGCCATCGTTCTGAGTAGGAAACTGCTCAGTAAACACTTAGTTTAAGCCGTCGCATTAATATGTAGTATTATGCTGTATTTGAGCTTCTCTCACTGAGAAAAGGCTGTTTTTGAAATATTGTGTTTCCTGTGAAATTGTCCACACAAAGTGACTTGAAACCACTTTGTCCATGCAGTGTATCCCATTTGCCAAAGTTCTGAGTATGAAACTTGTTTGTAAACACTTAGTTTAAGCCGTGGCGCTGTGATGCAGTTTTACATTAGGCTGAGAAAGTGAGACTTGAAATGCTGTTTTCTGTCTAATTGCAGACACAAAGTGAAGCCACATTGGCCATGCAGTGTATCCCATTTGCTGTTGAAGAAATTTGTTCAGAAACACTTAGTTTAAGCCGTGGCACTGTAATGCAGTTTTATGCTGTTTTTGAGCTTCTATCGCTGAGATAAGGCTGTTTTTGAAACATTGTGTTTCCTGTGAAATTGTCCACACAAAGTGACTTGAAAACACTTTGGCCATGTAGTGTATCCCATTTGCCATCGTTCTGAGTAGGAAACTGCTCAGTAAACACTTAGTTTAAGCCGTGGCATTAATATGCAGTTTTATGCTGTTTTTGAGCTTCTCTCACTGAGATAAGGCTGTTTTTGAAATATTGTGTTTCCTGTGAAATTGTCCACACAAAGTGACTTGAAAACACTTTGGCCATGTAGTGTATCCCATTTGCCATCGTTCTGAGTATGAAACTGCTTTGTAAAAACTTAGTTTAAGCCCTGTCACTGTAAAGCCGTTTTATGCTGTTTTTGAGCTTCTCTCATTGAGATAAGGCTGTTTTTGAAATATTGTGTTTCCTGTGAAATTGTCCACACAAAGTGACTTGAAAACACTTTGGCCATGTAGTGTATCCCATTTGCCATCGTTCTGAGTAGGAAACTGCTCAGTAAACACTTAGTTTAAGCCGTGGCATTAATATGTAGTTTTATGCTGTATTTGAGCTTCTCTCACTGAGAAAAGGCTGTTTTTGAAATATTGTGTTTCCTGTGAAATTGTCCACACAAAGTGACTTGAAAACACTTTGGCCATGTAGTGTATCCCATTTGCCATCGTTCTGAGAATGAAACTGCTTTGTAAAAACTTAGTTTAAGCCCTGTCACTGTAAAGCCGTTTTATGCTGTTTTTGAGCTTCTCTCGCTGAGATAAGGCTGTTTTTGAAATATTGTGTTTCCTGTGAAATTGTCCACACAAAGTGACTTGAAAACACTTTGGCCATGTAGTGTATCCCATTTGCCATCGATCTGAGTAGGAAACTGCTTAGTAAACACTTAGTTTTAGCCCTGGCACTGTAAAGCCATTTTACGCTGTTTTTGAGCTTCTCTCACTGAGATAAGGCTGTTTTTGAAATATTGTGTTTCCTGTGAAATTGTCCACACAAAGTGCCTTGAAAACACTTTGGCTATGTAGTGTATCCCATTTGCCATCATTCTGAGTAGGAAACTGTTTAGTAAACACTTAGTTTAAGCCCTGGCACTGTAAAGCAGTTTTATGCTGTTTTTGAGCTTCTCTCACTGAGATAAGGCTGTTTTTGAAATATTGTGTTTCCTGTGAAATTGTCCACACAAAGTGACTTGAAAACACTTTGGCCATGTAGTGTATCCCATTTGCCATCGTTCTGAGTAGGAAACTGTTTAGTAAACACTTAGTTTAAACACTGGCACTGTAAAGCAGTTTTATGCTGTTTTTGAGCTTCTCTCGCTGAGATAAGGCTGTTTTTGAAATATTGTGTTTCCTGTGAAATTGTCCACAGAAAGTGACTTGAAAACACTTTGGCCATGTAGTGTATCCCATTTGCCATCGTTCTGAGTAGGAAACTGCTCAGTAAACACTTAGTTTAAGCCGTCGCATTAATATGTAGTATTATGCTGTATTTGAGCTTCTCTCACTGAGAAAAGGCTGTTTTTGAAATATTGTGTTTCCTGTGAAATTGTCCACACAAAGTGACTTGAAACCACTTTGTCCATGCAGTGTATCCCATTTGCCAAAGTTCTGAGTATGAAACTTGTTTGTAAACACTTAGTTTAAGCCGTGGCGCTGTGATGCAGTTTTACATTAGGCTGAGAAAGTGAGACTTGAAATGCTGTTTTCTGTCTAATTGCAGACACAAAGTGAAGCCACATTGGCCATGCAGTGTATCCCATTTGCTGTTGAAGAAATTTGTTCAGAAACACTTAGTTTAAGCCGTGGCACTGTAATGCAGTTTTATGCTGTTTTTGAGCTTCTATCGCTGAGATAAGGCTGTTTTTGAAACATTGTGTTTCCTGTGAAATTGTCCACACAAAGTGACTTGAAAACACTTTGGCCATGTAGTGTATCCCATTTGCCATCGTTCTGAGTAGGAAACTGCTCAGTAAACACTTAGTTTAAGCCGTGGCATTAATATGCAGTTTTATGCTGTTTTTGAGCTTCTCTCACTGAGATAAGGCTGTTTTTGAAATATTGTGTTTCCTGTGAAATTGTCCACACAAAGTGACTTGAAAACACTTTGGCCATGTAGTGTATCCCATTTGCCATCGTTCTGAGTATGAAACTGCTTTGTAAAAACTTAGTTTAAGCCCTGTCACTGTAAAGCCGTTTTATGCTGTTTTTGAGCTTCTCTCCCTGAGATAAGGCTGTTTTTGAAATATTGTGTTTCCTGTGAAATTGTCCACACAAAGTGACTTGAAAACACTTTGGCCATGTAGTGTATCCCATTTGCCATCGTTCTGAGTAGGAAACTGCTCAGTAAACACTTAGTTTAAGCCGTGGCATTAATATGTAGTTTTATGCTGTATTTGAGCTTCGCTCACTGAGAAAAGGCTGTTTTTGAAATATTGTGTTTCCTGCGAAATTGTCCACACAAAGTGACTTGAAAACACTTTGGCCATGTAGTGTATCCCATTTGCCATCGTTCTGAGTAGGAAACTGCTCAGTAAACACTTAGTTTAAGCCGTGGCATTAATATGTAGTTTTATGCTGTTTTTGAGCTTCTCTCACTGAGATAAGGCTGTTTTTGAAATATTGTGTTTCCTGTGAAATTGTCCACACAAAGTGACTTGAAAACACTTTGGCCATGTAGTGTATCCCATTTGCCATCGTTCTGAGTAGGAAACTGTTTAGTAAACACTTAGTTTAAACACTGGCACTGTAAAGCAGTTTTATGGTGTTTTTGAGCTTCTCTCGCTGAGATAAGGCTGTTTTTGAAATATTGTGTTTCCTGTGAAATTGTCCACAGAAAGTGACTTGAAAACACTTTGGCCATGTAGTGTATCCCATTTGCCATCGTTCTGAGTAGGAAACTGCTCAGTAAACACTTAGTTTAAGCCGTCGCATTAATATGTAGTATTATGCTGTATTTGAGCTTCTCTCACTGAGAAAAGGCTGTTTTTGAAATATTGTGTTTCCTGTGAAATTGTCCACACAAAGTGACTTGAAACCACTTTGTCCATGCAGTGTATCCCATTTGCCAAAGTTCTGAGTATGAAACTTGTTTGTAAACACTTAGTTTAAGCCGTGGCGCTGTGATGCAGTTTTACATTAGGCTGAGAAAGTGAGACTTGAAATGCTGTTTTCTGTCTAATTGCAGACACAAAGTGAAGCCACATTGGCCATGCAGTGTATCCCATTTGCTGTTGAAGAAATTTGTTCAGAAACACTTAGTTTAAGCCGTGGCACTGTAATGCAGTTTTATGCTGTTTTTGAGCTTCTATCGCTGAGATAAGGCTGTTTTTGAAACATTGTGTTTCCTGTGAAATTGTCCACACAAAGTGACTTGAAAACACTTTGGCCATGTAGTGTATCCCATTTGCCATCGTTCTGAGTAGGAAACTGCTCAGTAAACACTTAGTTTAAGCCGTGGCATTAATATGCAGTTTTATGCTGTTTTTGAGCTTCTCTCACTGAGATAAGGCTGTTTTTGAAATATTGTGTTTCCTGTGAAATTGTCCACACAAAGTGACTTGAAAACACTTTGGCCATGTAGTGTATCCCATTTGCCATCGTTCTGAGTATGAAACTGCTTTGTAAAAACTTAGTTTAAGCCCTGTCACTGTAAAGCCGTTTTATGCTGTTTTTGAGCTTCTCTCCCTGAGATAAGGCTGTTTTTGAAATATTGTGTTTCCTGTGAAATTGTCCACACAAAGTGACTTGAAAACACTTTGGCCATGTAGTGTATCCCATTTGCCATCGTTCTGAGTAGGAAACTGCTCAGTAAACACTTAGTTTAAGCCGTGGCATTAATATGTAGTTTTATGCTGTATTTGAGCTTCGCTCACTGAGAAAAGGCTGTTTTTGAAATATTGTGTTTCCTGCGAAATTGTCCACACAAAGTGACTTGAAAACACTTTGGCCATGTAGTGTATCCCATTTGCCATCGTTCTGAGTAGGAAACTGCTCAGTAAACACTTAGTTTAAGCCGTGGCATTAATATGTAGTTTTATGCTGTATTTGAGCTTCTCTCACTGAGAAAAGGCTGTTTTTGAAATATTGTGTTTCCTGTGAAATTGTCCACACAAAGTGACTTGAAACCACTTTGTCCATGCAGTGTATCCCATTTGCCAAAGTTCTGAGTATGAAACTTGTTTGTAAACACTTAGTTTAAGCCGTGGCGCTGTGATGCAGTTTTACATTAGGCTGAGAAAGTGAGACTTGAAATGCTGTTTTCTGTCTAATTGCAGACACAAAGTGAAGCCACATTGGCCATGCAGTGTATCCCATTTGCTGTTGAAGAAATTTGTTCAGAAACACTTAGTTTAAGCCGTGGCACTGTAATGCAGTTTTATGCTGTTTTTGAGCTTCTATCGCTGAGATAAGGCTGTTTTTGAAACATTGTGTTTCCTGTGAAATTGTCAACACAAAGTGACTTGAAAACACTTTGGCCATGTAGTGTATCCCATTTGCCATCGATCTGAGTAGGAAACTGCTTAGTAAACACTTAGTTTAAGCCCTGGCACTGTAAAGCCATTTTATGCTGTTTTTGAGCTTCTCTCGCTGAGATAAGGCTGTTTTTGAAATATTGTGTTTCCTGCGAAATTGTCCACACAAAGTGACTTGAAAACACTTTGGCCATGTAGTGTATCCCATTTGCCATCGTTCTGAGTAGGAAACTGCTCAGTAAACACTTAGTTTAAGCTGTGGCATTAATATGCAGTTTTATGCTGTTTTTGAGCTTCTCTCACTGAGATAAGGCTGTTTTTGAAATATTGTGTTTCCTGTGAAATTGTCCACACAAAGTGCCTTGAAAACACTTTGGCTATGTAGTGTATCCCATTTGCCATCATTCTGAGTAGGAAACTGTTTAGTAAACACTTAGTTTAAGCCCTGGCACTGTAAAGCAGTTTTATGCTGTTTTTGAGCTTCTCTCACTGAGATAAGGCTGTTTTTGAAATATTGTGTTTCCTGTCAAATTGTCCACACAAAGTGACTTGAAAACACGTTGGCCATGTAGTGTATCCCATTTGCCATCGTTCTGAGTAGGAAACTGTTTAGTAAACACTTAGTTTAAACACTGGCACTGTAAAGCAGTTTTATGCTGTTTTTGAGCTTCTCTCGCTGAGATAAGGCTGTTTTTGAAATATTGTGTTTCCTGTGAAATTGTCCACAGAAAGTGACTTGAAAACACTTTGGCCATGTAGTGTATCCCATTTGCCATCGTTCTGAGTAGGAAACTGCTCAGTAAACACTTAGTTTAAGCCGTCGCATTAATATGTAGTATTATGCTGTATTTGAGCTTCTCTCACTGAGAAAAGGCTGTTTTTGAAATATTGTGTTTCCTGTGAAATTGTCCACACAAAGTGACTTGAAACCACTTTGTCCATGCAGTGTATCCCATTTGCCAAAGTTCTGAGTATGAAACTTGTTTGTAAACACTTAGTTTAAGCCGTGGCGCTGTGATGCAGTTTTACATTAGGCTGAGAAAGTGAGACTTGAAATGCTGTTTTCTGTCTAATTGCAGACACAAAGTGAAGCCACATTGGCCATGCAGTGTATCCCATTTGCTGTTGAAGAAATTTGTTCAGAAACACTTAGTTTAAGCCGTGGCACTGTAATGCAGTTTTATGCTGTTTTTGAGCTTCTATCACTGAGATAAGGCTGTTTTTGAAACATTGTGTTTCCTGTGAAATTGTCCACACAAAGTGACTTGAAAACACTTTGGCCATGTAGTGTATCCCATTTGCCATCGTTCTGAGTAGGAAACTGCTCAGTAAACACTTAGTTTAAGCCGTGGCATTAATATGCAGTTTTATGCTGTTTTTGAGCTTCTCTCACTGAGATAAGGCTGTTTTTGAAATATTGTGTTTCCTGTGAAATTGTCCACACAAAGTGACTTGAAAACACTTTGGCCATGTAGTGTATCCCATTTGCCATCGTTCTGAGTATGAAACTGCTTTGTAAAAACTTAGTTTAAGCCCTGTCACTGTAAAGCCGTTTTATGCTGTTTTTGAGCTTCTCTCCCTGAGATAAGGCTGTTTTTGAAATATTGTGTTTCCTGTGAAATTGTCCACACAAAGTGACTTGAAAACACTTTGGCCATGTAGTGTATCCCATTTGCCATCGTTCTGAGTAGGAAACTGCTCAGTAAACACTTAGTTTAAGCCGTGGCATTAATATGTAGTTTTATGCTGTATTTGAGCTTCTCTCACTGAGAAAAGGCTGTTTTTGAAATATTGTGTTTCCTGCGAAATTGTCCACACAAAGTGACTTGAAAACACTTTGGCCATGTAGTGTATCCCATTTGCCATCGTTCTGAGTAGGAAACTGCTCAGTAAACACTTAGTTTAAGCCGTGGCATTAATATGTAGTTTTATGCTGTATTTGAGCTTCTCTCACTGAGAAAAGGCTGTTTTTGAAATATTGTGTTTCCTGTGAAATTGTCCACACAAAGTGACTTGAAAACACTTTGGCCATGTAGTGTATCCCATTTGCCATCGTTCTGAGTACGAAACTGCTTTGTAAAAACTTAGTTTAAGCCCTGTCACTGTAAAGCCGTTTTATGCTGTTTTTGAGCTTCTCTCGCTGAGATAAGGCTGTTTTTGAAATATTGTGTTTCCTGTGAAATTGTCCACACAAAGTGACTTGAAAACAATTTGGCCATGTAGTGTATCCCATTTGCCATCGATCTGAGTAGCAAACTGCTTAGTAAACACTTAGTTTAAGCCCTGGCACTATAAAGCCATTTTATGCTGTTTTTGAGCTTCTCTCGCTGAGATAAGGCTGTTTTTGAAATATTGTGTTTCCTGTGAAATTGTCCACACAAAGTGACTTGAAAACACTTTGGCCATGTAGTGTATCCCATTTACCATCGTTCTGAGTAGGAAACTGCTCAGTAAACACTTAGTTTAAGCTGTGGCATTAATATGCAGTTTTATGCTGTTTTTGAGCTTCTCTCACTGAGATAAGGCTGTTTTTGAAATATTGTGTTTCCTGTGAAATTGTCCACACAAAGTGCCTTGAAAACACTTTGGCTATGTAGTGTATCCCATTTGCCATCATTCTGAGTAGGAAACTGTTTAGTAAACACTTAGTTTAAGCCCTGGCACTGTAAAGCAGTTTTATGCTGTTTTTGAGCTTCTCTCACTGAGATAAGGCTGTTTTTGAAATATTGTGTTTCCTGTCAAATTGTCCACACAAAGTGACTTGAAAACACGTTGGCCATGTAGTGTATCCCATTTGCCATCGTTCTGAGTAGGAAACTGTTTAGTAAACACTTAGTTTAAACACTGGCACTGTAAAGCAGTTTTATGCTGTTTTTGAGCTTCTCTCGCTGAGATAAGGCTGTTTTTGAAATATTGTGTTTCCTGTGAAATTGTCCACACAAAGTGACTTGAAAACACTTTGGCCATGTAATGTATCCCATCGTTCTGAGTAGGAAACTGCTCAGTAAACACTTAGTTTAAGCCCTGGCACTGTAAAGTAGTTTTATGCTGTTTTTGAGCTTCTCTCACTGAGATAAGGCTGTTTTTGAAATATTGTGTTTCCTGTGAAATTGTCCACACAAAGTGACTTGAAACCACTTTGTCCATGCAGTGTATCCCATTTGCCAAAGTTCTGAGTATGAAACTTGTTTGTAAACACTTAGTTTAAGCCGTGGCGCTGTGATGCAGTTTTACATTAGGCTGAGAAAGTGAGACTTGAAATGATGTTTTCTGTCTAATTGCAGACACAAAGTGAAGCCACATTGGCCATGCAGTGTATCCCATTTGCTGTTGAAGAAATTTGTTCAGAAACACTTAGTTTAAGCCGTGGCACTGTAATGCAGTTTTATGCTGTTTTTGAGCTTCTATCGCTGAGATAAGGCTGTTTTTGAAACATTGTGTTTCCTGTGAAATTGTCCACACAAAGTGACTTGAAAACACTTTGGCCATGTAGTGTATCCCATCGTTCTGAGTAGGAAACTGCTCAGTAAACACTTAGTTTAAGCCCTGGCACTGTAAAGTAGTTTTATGCTGTTTTTGAGCTTCTCTCACTGAGATAAGGCTGTTTTTGAAATATTGTGTTTCCTGTGAAATTGTCCACACAAAGTGACTTGAAACCACTTTGTCCATGCAGTGTATCCCATTTGCCAAAGTTCTGAGTATGAAACTTGTTTGTAAACACTTAGTTTAAGCCGTGGCGCTGTGATGCAGTTTTACATTAGGCTGAGAAAGTGAGACTTGAAATGCTGTTTTCTGTCTAATTGCAGACACAAAGTGAAGCCACATTGGCCATGCAGTGTATCCCATTTGCTGTTGAAGAAATTTGTTCAGAAACACTTAGTTTAAGCCGTGGCACTGTAATGCAGTTTTATGCTGTTTTTGAGCTTCTATCGCTGAGATAAGGCTGTTTTTGAAACATTGTGTTTCCTGTGAAATTGTCCACACAAAGTGACTTGAAAACACTTTGGCCATGTAGTGTATCCCATTTGCCATCGATCTGAGTAGGAAACTGCTCAGTAAACACTTAGTTTAAGCCGTGGCATTAATATGTAGTTTTATGCTGTATTTGAGCTTCTCTCACTGAGAAAAGGCTGTTTTTGAAATATTGTGTTTCCTGTGAAATTGTCCACACAAAGTGACTTGAAACCACTTTGTCCATGCAGTGTATCCCATTTGCCAAAGTTCTGAGTATGAAACTTGTTTGTAAACACTTAGTTTAAGCCGTGGCGCTGTGATGCAGTTTTACATTAGGCTGAGAAAGTGAGACTTGAAATGCTGTTTTCTGTCTAATTGCAGACACAAAGTGAAGCCACATTGGCCATGCAGTGTATCCCATTTGCTGTTGAAGAAATTTGTTCAGAAACACTTAGTTTAAGCCGTGGCACTGTAATGCAGTTTTATGCTGTTTTTGAGCTTCTATCGCTGAGATAAGGCTGTTTTTGAAACATTGTGTTTCCTGTGAAATTGTCCACACAAAGTGACTTGAAAACACTTTGGCCATGTAGTGTATCCCATTTGCCATCGTTCTGAGTAGGAAACTGCTCAGTAAACACTTAGTTTAAGCCGTGGCATTAATATGCAGTTTTATGCTGTTTTTGAGCTTCTCTCACTGAGATAAGGCTGTTTTTGAAATATTGTGTTTCCTGTGAAATTGTCCACACAAAGTGACTTGAAAACACTTTGGCCATGTAGTGTATCCCATTTGCCATCGTTCTGAGTATGAAACTGCTTTGTAAAAACTTAGTTTAAGCCCTGTCACTGTAAAGCCGTTTTATGCTGTTTTTGAGCTTCTCTCGCTGAGATAAGGCTGTTTTTGAAATATTGTGTTTCCTGTGAAATTGTCCACACAAAGTGACTTGAAAACACTTTGGCCATGTAGTGTATCCCATTTGCCATCGATCTGAGTAGCAAACTGCTTAGTAAACACTTAGTTTAAGCCCTGGCACTGTAAAGCCATTTTATGCTGTTTTTGAGCTTCTCTCGCTGAGATAAGGCTGTTTTTGAAATATTGTGTTTCCTGTGAAATTGTCCACACAAAGTGCCTTGAAAACACTTTGGCTATGTAGTGTATCCCATTTGCCATCATTCTAAGTAGGAAACTGTTTAGTAAACACTTAGTTTAAGCCCCGGCACTGTAAACCAGTTTTATGCTGTTTTTGAGCTTTTCTCACTGAGATAAGGCTGTTTTTGAAATATTGTGTTTCCTGTGAAATTGTCCACACAAAGTGACTTGAAAACACTTTGGCCATGTAGTGTATCCCATTTGTCATCGTTCTGAGTAGGAAACTGTTTAGTAAACACTTAGTTTAAACACTGGCACTGTAAAGCAGTTTTATGCTGTTTTTGAGCTTCTCTCGCTGAGATAAGGCTGTTTTTTGAAATATTGTGTTTCCTGTGAAATTGTCCACACAAAGTGACTTGAAAACACTTTGGCCATGTAGTGTATCCCATTTGCCATCGTTCTGAGTAGGAAACTGCTCAGTAAACACTTAGTTTAAGCCCTGGCACTGTAAAGTAGTTTTATGCTGTTTTTGAGCTTCTCTCACTGAGATAAGGCTGTTTTTGAAATATTGTGTTTCCTGTGAAATTGTCCACACAAAGTGACTTGAAACCACTTTGTCCATGCAGTGTATCCCATTTGTCAAAGTTCTGAGTATGAAACTTGTTTGTAAACACTTAGTTTAAGCCGTGGCGCTGTGATGCAGTTTTACATTAGGCTGAGAAAGTGAGACTTGAAATGCTGTTTTCTGTCTAATTGCAGACACAAAGTGAAGCCACATTGGCCATGCAGTGTATCCCATTTGCTGTTGAAGAAATTTGTTCAGAAACACTTAGTTTAAGCCGTGGCACTGTAATGCAGTTTTATGCTGTTTTTGAGCTTCTATCGCTGAGATAAGGCTGTTTTTGAAATATTGTGTTTCCTGTGAAATTGTCCACACAAAGTGACTTGAAAACACTTTGGCCATGTAGTGTATCCCATTTGCCATCGTTCTGAGTAGGAAACTGCTCAGTAAACACTTAGTTTAAGCCGTGGCATTAATATGTAGTTTTATGCTGTATTTGAGCTTCTCTCACTGAGAAAAGGCTGTTTTTGAAATATTGTGTTTCCTGTGAAATTGTCCACACAAAGTGACTTGAAAACACTTTGGCCATGTAGTGTATCCCATTTGCCATCGTTCTGAGTATGAAACTGCTTTGTAAAAACTTAGTTTAAGCCCTGTCACTGTAAAGCCGTTTTATGCTGTTTTTGAGCTTCTCTCGCTGAGATAAGGCTGTTTTTGAAATATTGTGTTTCCTGTGAAATTGTCCACACAAAGTGACTTGAAAACACTTTGGCCATGTAGTGTATCCCATTTGCCATCGATCTGAGTAGGAAACTGCTTAGTAAACACTTAGTTTAAGCCCTGGCACTGTAAAGCCATTTTACGCTGTTTTTGAGCTTCTCTCGCTGAGATAAGGCTGTTTTTGAAATATTGTGTTTCCTGTGAAATTGTCCACACAAAGTGACTTGAAAACACTTTGGCCATGTAGTGTATCCCATTTACCATCGTTCTGAGTAGGAAACTGCTCAGTAAACACTTAGTTTAAGCTGTGGCATTAATATGCAGTTTTATGCTGTTTTTGAGCTTCTCTCACTGAGATAAGGCTGTTTTTGAAATATTGTGTTTCCTGTGAAATTGTCCACACAAAGTGCCTTGAAAACACTTTGGCTATGTAGTGTATCCCATTTGCCATCATTCTGAGTAGGAAACTGTTTAGTAAACACTTAGTTTAAGCCCTGGCACTGTAAAGCAGTTTTATGCTGTTTTTGAGCTTCTCTCACTGAGATAAGGCTGTTTTTGAAATATTGTGTTTCCTGTGAAATTGTCCACACAAAGTGACTTGAAAACACTTTGGCCATGTAGTGTATCCCATTTGCCATCGTTCTGAGTAGGAAACTGTTTAGTAAACACTTAGTTTAAACACTGGCACTGTAAAGCAGTTTTATGCTGTTTTTGAGCTTCTCTCGCTGAGATAAGGCTGTTTTTGAAATATTGTGTTTCCTGTGAAATTGTCCACACAAAGTGACTTGAAAACACTTTGGCCATGTAGTGTATCCCATTTGCCATCGTTCTGAGTAGGAAACTGTTTAGTAAACACTTAGTTTAAGCCCTGGCACTGTAAAGTAGTTTTATGCTGTTTTTGAGCTTCTCTCACTGAGATAAGGCTGTTTTTGAAATATTGTGTTTCCTGTGAAATTGTCCACACAAAGTGCCTTGAAAACACTTTGGCCATGTAGTGTATCCCATCGTTCTGAGTAGGAAACTGCTCAGTAAACACTTAGTTTAAGCCCTGGCACTGTAAAGTAGTTTTATGCTGTTTTTGAGCTTCTCTCACTGAGATAAGGCTGTTTTTGAAATATTGTGTTTCCTGTGAAATTGTCCACACAAAGTGACTTGAAACCACTTTGTCCATGCAGTGTATCCCATTTGTCAAAGTTCTGAGTATGAAACTTGTTTGTAAACACTTAGTTTAAGCCGTGGCGCTGTGATGCAGTTTTACATTAGGCTGAGAAAGTGAGACTTGAAATGCTGTTTTCTGTCTAATTGCAGACACAAAGTGAAGCCACATTGGCCATGCAGTGTATCCCATTTGCTGTTGAAGAAATTTGTTCAGAAACACTTAGTTTAAGCCGTGGCACTGTAATGCAGTTTTATGCTGTTTTTGAGCTTCTATCGCTGAGATAAGGCTGTTTTTGAAATATTGTGTTTCCTGTGAAATTGTCCACACAAAGTGACTTGAAAACACTTTGGCCATGTAGTGTATCCCATTTGCCATCGTTCTGAGTAGGAAACTGCTCAGTAAACACTTAGTTTAAGCCGTGGCATTAATATGTAGTTTTATGCTGTATTTGAGCTTCTCTCACTGAGAAAAGGCTGTTTTTGAAATATTGTGTTTCCTGTGAAATTGTCCACACAAAGTGCCTTGAAAACACTTTGGCTATGTAGTGTATCCCATTTGCCATCATTCTAAGTAGGAAACTGTTTAGTAAACACTTAGTTTAAGCCCCGGCACTGTAAACCAGTTTTATGCTGTTTTTGAGCTTTTCTCACTGAGATAAGGCTGTTTTTGAAATATTGTGTTTCCTGTGAAATTGTCCACACAAAGTGACTTGAAAACACTTTGGCCATGTAGTGTATCCCATTTGTCATCGTTCTGAGTAGGAAACTGTTTAGTAAACACTTAGTTTAAACACTGGCACTGTAAAGCAGTTTTATGCTGTTTTTGAGCTTCTCTCGCTGAGATAAGGCTGTTTTTGAAATATTGTGTTTCCTGTGAAATTGTCCACACAAAGTGACTTGAAAACACTTTGGCCATGTAGTGTATCCCATTTGCCATCGTTCTGAGTAGGAAACTGCTCAGTAAACACTTAGTTTAAGCCCTGGCACTGTAAAGTAGTTTTATGCTGTTTTTGAGCTTCTCTCACTGAGATAAGGCTGTTTTTGAAATATTGTGTTTCCTGTGAAATTGTCCACACAAAGTGACTTGAAACCACTTTGTCCATGCAGTGTATCCCATTTGTCAAAGTTCTGAGTATGAAACTTGTTTGTAAACACTTAGTTTAAGCCGTGGCGCTGTGATGCAGTTTTACATTAGGCTGAGAAAGTGAGACTTGAAATGCTGTTTTCTGTCTAATTGCAGACACAAAGTGAAGCCACATTGGCCATGCAGTGTATCCCATTTGCTGTTGAAGAAATTTGTTCAGAAACACTTAGTTTAAGCCGTGGCACTGTAATGCAGTTTTATGCTGTTTTTGAGCTTCTATCGCTGAGATAAGGCTGTTTTTGAAATATTGTGTTTCCTGTGAAATTGTCCACACAAAGTGACTTGAAAACACTTTGGCCATGTAGTGTATCCCATTTGCCATCGTTCTGAGTAGGAAACTGCTCAGTAAACACTTAGTTTAAGCCGTGGCATTAATATGTAGTTTTATGCTGTATTTGAGCTTCTCTCACTGAGAAAAGGCTGTTTTTGAAATATTGTGTTTCCTGTGAAATTGTCCACACAAAGTGACTTGAAAACACTTTGGCCATGTAGTGTATCCCATTTGCCATCGTTCTGAGTATGAAACTGCTTTGTAAAAACTTAGTTTAAGCCCTGTCACTGTAAAGCCGTTTTATGCTGTTTTTGAGCTTCTCTCGCTGAGATAAGGCTGTTTTTGAAATATTGTGTTTCCTGTGAAATTGTCCACACAAAGTGACTTGAAAACACTTTGGCCATGTAGTGTATCCCATTTGCCATCGATCTGAGTAGGAAACTGCTTAGTAAACACTTAGTTTAAGCCCTGGCACTGTAAAGCCATTTTACGCTGTTTTTGAGCTTCTCTCGCTGAGATAAGGCTGTTTTTGAAATATTGTGTTTCCTGTGAAATTGTCCACACAAAGTGACTTGAAAACACTTTGGCCATGTAGTGTATCCCATTTACCATCGTTCTGAGTAGGAAACTGCTCAGTAAACACTTAGTTTAAGCTGTGGCATTAATATGCAGTTTTATGCTGTTTTTGAGCTTCTCTCACTGAGATAAGGCTGTTTTTGAAATATTGTGTTTCCTGTGAAATTGTCCACACAAAGTGCCTTGAAAACACTTTGGCTATGTAGTGTATCCCATTTGCCATCATTCTGAGTAGGAAACTGTTTAGTAAACACTTAGTTTAAGCCCTGGCACTGTAAAGCAGTTTTATGCTGTTTTTGAGCTTCTCTCACTGAGATAAGGCTGTTTTTGAAATATTGTGTTTCCTGTGAAATTGTCCACACAAAGTGACTTGAAAACACTTTGGCCATGTAGTGTATCCCATTTGCCATCGTTCTGAGTAGGAAACTGTTTAGTAAACACTTAGTTTAAACACTGGCACTGTAAAGCAGTTTTATGCTGTTTTTGAGCTTCTCTCGCTGAGATAAGGCTGTTTTTGAAATATTGTGTTTCCTGTGAAATTGTCCACACAAAGTGACTTGAAAACACTTTGGCCATGTAGTGTATCCCATTTGCCATCGTTCTGAGTAGGAAACTGTTTAGTAAACACTTAGTTTAAGCCCTGGCACTGTAAAGTAGTTTTATGCTGTTTTTGAGCTTCTCTCACTGAGATAAGGCTGTTTTTGAAATATTGTGTTTCCTGTGAAATTGTCCACACAAAGTGCCTTGAAAACACTTTGGCCATGTAGTGTATCCCATCGTTCTGAGTAGGAAACTGCTCAGTAAACACTTAGTTTAAGCCCTGGCACTGTAAAGTAGTTTTATGCTGTTTTTGAGCTTCTCTCACTGAGATAAGGCTGTTTTTGAAATATTGTGTTTCCTGTGAAATTGTCCACACAAAGTGACTTGAAACCACTTTGTCCATGCAGTGTATCCCATTTGCCAAAGTTCTGAGTATGAAACTTGTTTGTAAACACTTAGTTTAAGCCGTGGCGCTGTGATGCAGTTTTACATTAGGCTGAGAAAGTGAGACTTGAAATGCTGTTTTCTGTCTAATTGCAGACACAAAGTGAAGCCACATTGGCCATGCAGTGTATCCCATTTGCTGTTGAAGAAATTTGTTCAGAAACACTTAGTTTAAGCCGTGGCACTGTAATGCAGTTTTATGCTGTTTTTGAGCTTCTATCGCTGAGATAAGGCTGTTTTTGAAACATTGTGTTTCCTGTGAAATTGTCCACACAAAGTGACTTGAAAACACTTTGGCCATGTAGTGTATCCCATTTGCCATCGATCTGAGTAGGAAACTGCTCAGTAAACACTTAGTTTAAGCCGTGGCATTAATATGTAGTTTTATGCTGTATTTGAGCTTCTCTCACTGAGAAAAGGCTGTTTTTGAAATATTGTGTTTCCTGTGAAATTGTCCACACAAAGTGACTTGAAACCACTTTGTCCATGCAGTGTATCCCATTTGCCAAAGTTCTGAGTATGAAACTTGTTTGTAAACACTTAGTTTAAGCCGTGGCGCTGTGATGCAGTTTTACATTAGGCTGAGAAAGTGAGACTTGAAATGCTGTTTTCTGTCTAATTGCAGACACAAAGTGAAGCCACATTGGCCATGCAGTGTATCCCATTTGCTGTTGAAGAAATTTGTTCAGAAACACTTAGTTTAAGCCGTGGCACTGTAATGCAGTTTTATGCTGTTTTTGAGCTTCTATCGCTGAGATAAGGCTGTTTTTGAAACATTGTGTTTCCTGTGAAATTGTCCACACAAAGTGACTTGAAAACACTTTGGCCATGTAGTGTATCCCATTTGCCATCGTTCTGAGTAGGAAACTGCTCAGTAAACACTTAGTTTAAGCCGTGGCATTAATATGCAGTTTTATGCTGTTTTTGAGCTTCTCTCACTGAGATAAGGCTGTTTTTGAAATATTGTGTTTCCTGTGAAATTGTCCACACAAAGTGACTTGAAAACACTTTGGCCATGTAGTGTATCCCATTTGCCATCGTTCTGAGTATGAAACTGCTTTGTAAAAACTTAGTTTAAGCCCTGTCACTGTAAAGCCGTTTTATGCTGTTTTTGAGCTTCTCTCGCTGAGATAAGGCTGTTTTTGAAATATTGTGTTTCCTGTGAAATTGTCCACACAAAGTGACTTGAAAACACTTTGGCCATGTAGTGTATCCCATTTGCCATCGATCTGAGTAGCAAACTGCTTAGTAAACACTTAGTTTAAGCCCTGGCACTGTAAAGCCATTTTATGCTGTTTTTGAGCTTCTCTCGCTGAGATAAGGCTGTTTTTGAAATATTGTGTTTCCTGTGAAATTGTCCACACAAAGTGCCTTGAAAACACTTTGGCTATGTAGTGTATCCCATTTGCCATCATTCTAAGTAGGAAACTGTTTAGTAAACACTTAGTTTAAGCCCCGGCACTGTAAACCAGTTTTATGCTGTTTTTGAGCTTTTCTCACTGAGATAAGGCTGTTTTTGAAATATTGTGTTTCCTGTGAAATTGTCCACACAAAGTGACTTGAAAACACTTTGGCCATGTAGTGTATCCCATTTGTCATCGTTCTGAGTAGGAAACTGTTTAGTAAACACTTAGTTTAAACACTGGCACTGTAAAGCAGTTTTATGCTGTTTTTGAGCTTCTCTCGCTGAGATAAGGCTGTTTTTGAAATATTGTGTTTCCTGTGAAATTGTCCACACAAAGTGACTTGAAAACACTTTGGCCATGTAGTGTATCCCATTTGCCATCGTTCTGAGTAGGAAACTGCTCAGTAAACACTTAGTTTAAGCCCTGGCACTGTAAAGTAGTTTTATGCTGTTTTTGAGCTTCTCTCACTGAGATAAGGCTGTTTTTGAAATATTGTGTTTCCTGTGAAATTGTCCACACAAAGTGACTTGAAACCACTTTGTCCATGCAGTGTATCCCATTTGTCAAAGTTCTGAGTATGAAACTTGTTTGTAAACACTTAGTTTAAGCCGTGGCGCTGTGATGCAGTTTTACATTAGGCTGAGAAAGTGAGACTTGAAATGCTGTTTTCTGTCTAATTGCAGACACAAAGTGAAGCCACATTGGCCATGCAGTGTATCCCATTTGCTGTTGAAGAAATTTGTTCAGAAACACTTAGTTTAAGCCGTGGCACTGTAATGCAGTTTTATGCTGTTTTTGAGCTTCTATCGCTGAGATAAGGCTGTTTTTGAAATATTGTGTTTCCTGTGAAATTGTCCACACAAAGTGACTTGAAAACACTTTGGCCATGTAGTGTATCCCATTTGCCATCGTTCTGAGTAGGAAACTGCTCAGTAAACACTTAGTTTAAGCCGTGGCATTAATATGTAGTTTTATGCTGTATTTGAGCTTCTCTCACTGAGAAAAGGCTGTTTTTGAAATATTGTGTTTCCTGTGAAATTGTCCACACAAAGTGACTTGAAAACACTTTGGCCATGTAGTGTATCCCATTTGCCATCGTTCTGAGTATGAAACTGCTTTGTAAAAACTTAGTTTAAGCCCTGTCACTGTAAAGCCGTTTTATGCTGTTTTTGAGCTTCTCTCGCTGAGATAAGGCTGTTTTTGAAATATTGTGTTTCCTGTGAAATTGTCCACACAAAGTGACTTGAAAACACTTTGGCCATGTAGTGTATCCCATTTGCCATCGATCTGAGTAGGAAACTGCTTAGTAAACACTTAGTTTAAGCCCTGGCACTGTAAAGCCATTTTACGCTGTTTTTGAGCTTCTCTCGCTGAGATAAGGCTGTTTTTGAAATATTGTGTTTCCTGTGAAATTGTCCACACAAAGTGACTTGAAAACACTTTGGCCATGTAGTGTATCCCATTTACCATCGTTCTGAGTAGGAAACTGCTCAGTAAACACTTAGTTTAAGCTGTGGCATTAATATGCAGTTTTATGCTGTTTTTGAGCTTCTCTCACTGAGATAAGGCTGTTTTTGAAATATTGTGTTTCCTGTGAAATTGTCCACACAAAGTGCCTTGAAAACACTTTGGCTATGTAGTGTATCCCATTTGCCATCATTCTGAGTAGGAAACTGTTTAGTAAACACTTAGTTTAAGCCCTGGCACTGTAAAGCAGTTTTATGCTGTTTTTGAGCTTCTCTCACTGAGATAAGGCTGTTTTTGAAATATTGTGTTTCCTGTGAAATTGTCCACACAAAGTGACTTGAAAACACTTTGGCCATGTAGTGTATCCCATTTGCCATCGTTCTGAGTAGGAAACTGTTTAGTAAACACTTAGTTTAAGCCCTGGCACTGTAAAGTAGTTTTATGCTGTTTTTGAGCTTCTCTCACTGAGATAAGGCTGTTTTTGAAATATTGTGTTTCCTGTGAAATTGTCCACACAAAGTGCCTTGAAAACACTTTGGCCATGTAGTGTATCCCATTTGCCATCGTTCTGAGTAGGAAACTGTTTAGTAAACACTTAGTTTAAGCCCCGGCACTGTAAACCAGTTTTATGCTGTTTTTGAGCTTTTCTCACTGAGATAAGGCTGTTTTTGAAATATTGTGTTTCCTGTGAAATTGTCCACACAAAGTGACTTGAAAACACTTTGGCCATGTAGTGTATCCCATTTGTCATCGTTCTGAGTAGGAAACTGTTTAGTAAACACTTAGTTTAAACACTGGCACTGTAAAGCAGTTTAATGCTGTTTTTGAGCTTCTCTCGCTGAGATAAGGCTGTTTTTGAAATATTGTGTTTCCTGTGAAATTGTCCACACAAAGTGACTTGAAAACACTTTGGCCATGTAGTGTATCCCATTTGCCATCGTTCTGAGTAGGAAACTGCTCAGTAAACACTTAGTTTAAGCCCTGGCACTGTAAAGTAGTTTTATGCTGTTTTTGAGCTTCTCTCACTGAGATAAGGCTGTTTTTGAAATATTGTGTTTCCTGTGAAATTGTCCACACAAAGTGACTTGAAAACACTTTGGCCATGTAGTGTATCCCATTTGCCATCGATCTGAGTAGGAAACTGCTCAGTAAACACTTAGTTTAAGCCGTGGCATTAATATGTAGTTTTATGCTGTATTTGAGCTTCTCTCACTGAGAAAAGGCTGTTTTTGAAATATTGTGTTTCCTGTGAAATTGTCCACACAAAGTGACTTGAAACCACTTTGTCCATGCAGTGTATCCCATTTGCCAAAGTTCTGAGTATGAAACTTGTTTGTAAACACTTAGTTTAAGCCGTGGCGCTGTGATGCAGTTTTACATTAGGCTGAGAAAGTGAGACTTGAAATGCTGTTTTCTGTCTAATTGCAGACACAAAGTGAAGCCACATTGGCCATGCAGTGTATCCCATTTGCTGTTGAAGAAATTTGTTCAGAAACACTTAGTTTAAGCCGTGGCACTGTAATGCAGTTTTATGCTGTTTTTGAGCTTCTATCGCTGAGATAAGGCTGTTTTTGAAACATTGTGTTTCCTGTGAAATTGTCCACACAAAGTGACTTGAAAACACTTTGGCCATGTAGTGTATCCCATTTGCCATCGTTCTGAGTAGGAAACTGCTCAGTAAACACTTAGTTTAAGCCGTGGCATTAATATGCAGTTTTATGCTGTTTTTGAGCTTCTCTCACTGAGATAAGGCTGTTTTTGAAATATTGTGTTTCCTGTGAAATTGTCCACACAAAGTGACTTGAAAACACTTTGGCCATGTAGTGTATCCCATTTGCCATCGTTCTGAGTATGAAACTGCTTTGTAAAAACTTAGTTTAAGCCCTGTCACTGTAAAGCCGTTTTATGCTGTTTTTGAGCTTCTCTCGCTGAGATAAGGCTGTTTTTGAAATATTGTGTTTCCTGTGAAATTGTCCACACAAAGTGACTTGAAAACACTTTGGCCATGTAGTGTATCCCATTTGCCATCGATCTGAGTAGCAAACTGCTTAGTAAACACTTAGTTTAAGCCCTGGCACTGTAAAGCCATTTTATGCTGTTTTTGAGCTTCTCTCGCTGAGATAAGGCTGTTTTTGAAATATTGTGTTTCCTGTGAAATTGTCCACACAAAGTGCCTTGAAAACACTTTGGCTATGTAGTGTATCCCATTTGCCATCATTCTAAGTAGGAAACTGTTTAGTAAACACTTAGTTTAAACACTGGCACTGTAAAGCAGTTTTATGCTGTTTTTGAGCTTCTCTCGCTGAGATAAGGCTGTTTTTGAAATATTGTGTTTCCTGTGAAATTGTCCACACAAAGTGACTTGAAAACACTTTGGCCATGTAGTGTATCCCATTTGCCATCGTTCTGAGTAGGAAACTGCTCAGTAAACACTTAGTTTAAGCCCTGGCACTGTAAAGTAGTTTTATGCTGTTTTTGAGCTTCTCTCACTGAGATAAGGCTGTTTTTGAAATATTGTGTTTCCTGTGAAATTGTCCACACAAAGTGACTTGAAACCACTTTGTCCATGCAGTGTATCCCATTTGTCAAAGTTCTGAGTATGAAACTTGTTTGTAAACACTTAGTTTAAGCCGTGGCGCTGTGATGCAGTTTTACATTAGGCTGAGAAAGTGAGACTTGAAATGCTGTTTTCTGTCTAATTGCAGACACAAAGTGAAGCCACATTGGCCATGCAGTGTATCCCATTTGCTGTTGAAGAAATTTGTTCAGAAACACTTAGTTTAAGCCGTGGCACTGTAATGCAGTTTTATGCTGTTTTTGAGCTTCTATCGCTGAGATAAGGCTGTTTTTGAAATATTGTGTTTCCTGTGAAATTGTCCACACAAAGTGACTTGAAAACACTTTGGCCATGTAGTGTATCCCATTTGCCATCGTTCTGAGTAGGAAACTGCTCAGTAAACACTTAGTTTAAGCCGTGGCATTAATATGTAGTTTTATGCTGTATTTGAGCTTCTCTCACTGAGAAAAGGCTGTTTTTGAAATATTGTGTTTCCTGTGAAATTGTCCACACAAAGTGACTTGAAAACACTTTGGCCATGTAGTGTATCCCATTTGCCATCGTTCTGAGTATGAAACTGCTTTGTAAAAACTTAGTTTAAGCCCTGTCACTGTAAAGCCGTTTTATGCTGTTTTTGAGCTTCTCTCGCTGAGATAAGGCTGTTTTTGAAATATTGTGTTTCCTGTGAAATTGTCCACACAAAGTGACTTGAAAACACTTTGGCCATGTAGTGTATCCCATTTGCCATCGATCTGAGTAGGAAACTGCTTAGTAAACACTTAGTTTAAGCCCTGGCACTGTAAAGCCATTTTACGCTGTTTTTGAGCTTCTCTCGCTGAGATAAGGCTGTTTTTGAAATATTGTGTTTCCTGTGAAATTGTCCACACAAAGTGACTTGAAAACACTTTGGCCATGTAGTGTATCCCATTTACCATCGTTCTGAGTAGGAAACTGCTCAGTAAACACTTAGTTTAAGCTGTGGCATTAATATGCAGTTTTATGCTGTTTTTGAGCTTCTCTCACTGAGATAAGGCTGTTTTTGAAATATTGTGTTTCCTGTGAAATTGTCCACACAAAGTGCCTTGAAAACACTTTGGCTATGTAGTGTATCCCATTTGCCATCATTCTGAGTAGGAAACTGTTTAGTAAACACTTAGTTTAAGCCCTGGCACTGTAAAGCAGTTTTATGCTGTTTTTGAGCTTCTCTCACTGAGATAAGGCTGTTTTTGAAATATTGTGTTTCCTGTGAAATTGTCCACACAAAGTGACTTGAAAACACTTTGGCCATGTAGTGTATCCCATTTGCCATCGTTCTGAGTAGGAAACTGCTTAGTAAACACTTAGTTTAAGCCCTGGCACTGTAAAGCAGTTTTATGCTGTTTTTGAGTTTCTCTCGCTGAGATAAGGCTGTTTTTGAAATATTGTGTTTCCTGTGAAATTGTCCACACAAAGTGACTTGAAAACACTTTGGCCATGTAGTGTATCCCATTTGCCATCGTTCTGAGTAGGAAACTGCTCAGTAAACACTTAGTTTAAGCCGTGGCATTAATATGCAGTTTTATGCTGCATTTGAGCTTCTCTCACTGAGAAAAGGCTGTTTTTGAAATATTGTGTTTCCTGTAAAATTGTCCACACAAAGTTACTTGAAAACACTTTGGCCATGTAGTGTATCCCATTTGCCATCGTTCTGAGTATGAAACTGCTTTGTAAAAACTTAGTTTAAGCCCTGTCACTGTAAAGCCGTTTTATGCTGTTTTTGAGCTTCTCTCGCTGAGATAAGGCTGTTTTTGAAATATTGTGTTTCCTGTGAAATTGTCCACACAAAGTGACTTGAAAACACTTTGGCCATGTAGTTCTGAGAAGTAACTTCTCTCGCTGAGATAAGGCTGTTTTTGAAATATTGTGTTTCCTGTGAAATTGTCCACACAAAGTGACTTGAAAACACTTTGGCCATGTAGTGTATCCCATTTGCCATCGTTCTGAGTAGGAAACTGCTCAGTAAACACTTAGTTTAAGCCCTGGCACTGTAAAGTAGTTTTAAGCTGTTTTTGAGCTTCTCTCACTGAGATAAGGCTGTTTTTGAAATATTGTGTTTCCTGTGAAATTGTCCACACAAAGTGACTTGAAAACACTTTGGCCATGTAGTGTATCCCATTTGCCATCGTTCTGAGTAGGAAACTGCTTAGTAAACACTTAGTTTAAGCCCTGGCACTGTAAAGCAGTTTTATGCTGTTTTTGAGTTTCTCTCGCTGAGATAAGGCTGTTTTTGAAATATTGTGTTTCCTGTGAAATTGTCCACACAAAGTGACTTGAAAACACTTTGGCAATGTAGTTCTGAGAAGGAACTTCTCTCGCTGAGATAAGGCTGTTTTTGAAATATTGTGTTTCCTGTGAAATTGTCCACACAAAGTGACTTGAAAACACTTTGGCCATGTAGTGTATCCCATTTGCCATCGTTCTGAGTAGGAAACTGCTCAGTAAACACTTAGTTTAAGCCGTGGCATTAATATGCAGTTTTATGCTGCATTTGAGCTTCTCTCACTGAGAAAAGGCTGTTTTTGAAATATTGTGTTTCCTGTAAAATTGTCCACACAAAGTGACTTGAAAACACTTTGGCCATGTAGTGTATGTCATTTGCCATCGTTCTGAGTAGGAAACTGTTTAGTAAACACTTAGTTTAAGCCCTGGCACTGTTAAGCAGTTTTATGCTGTTTTTGAGCTTCTCTCCTGAGAAATTGTCCACACAAAGTGACTTGAAAACACTTTGGCCATGTAGTGTATCCCATTTGCCATCGTTCTGAGTAGGAAACTTCTTAGTAAACACTTAGTTTAAGCCCTGTCACTGTAACGCAGTTTTATGCTGTTTTTGAGCTCCTCTTGCTGAGAAAAGGCTGTTTTTGAAATATTGTGTTTCTTGTGAAATTGTCCACACAAAGTGACTTGAAAACACTTTGGCCATGTAGTGTATGTCATTTGCCATCGTTCTGAGTAGGAAACTGTTTAGTAAACACTTAGTTTAAGCCCTGGCACTGTAAAGCAGTTTTTATGCTGTTTTTGAGCTTCTCTCGCTGAGATAAGGCTGTTTTTGAAATATTGTGTTTCCTGTGAAATTGTCCACACAAAGTGACTTGAAAACACTTTGGCCATGTAGTGTATCCCATTTGCCATCGTTCTGAGTAGGAAACTGCTCAGTAAACACTTAGTTTAAAGCCCTGGCACTGTAAAGCCATTTTATGCTGTTTTTGAGCTTCTCTCGCTGAGATAAGGCTGTTTTTGAAATATTGTGTTTTCTGTGAAATTGTCCACACAAAGTGACTTGAAAACACTTTGGCCATGTAGTGTATCCCATTTGCCATCGTTCTGAGTAGGAAACTGCTTAGTAAACACTTAGTTTAAGCCCTGTCACTGTAAAGCCAGTTTTATGTTGTTTTTGAGCTTCTCTCCTGTGAAATTGTCCACACAAAGTGACTTGAAAACACTTTGGCCAATCGTTCTGAGTAGGAAACTGCTTAGTAAACACTTAGATAAAGCCCCTGTCACTGTAACGCAGTTTTATGCTGTTTTTGAGCTTCTCTCGCTGAGATAAGGCTGTTTTTGAAATATTGTGTTTCCTGTGAAATTGTCCACACAAAGTGACTTGAAAACACTTTGGCCATGTAGTGTATCCCATTTGCCATCGTTCTGAGTAGGAAACTGCTTAGTAAACACGTAGATAAAGCCCTGTCAATGTAACGCAGTTTTATGCTGTTTTTGAACTTCTCTCGCTGAGATAAGGCTGTTTTTGAAATATTGTGTTTCCTGTGAAATTGTCCACACAAAGTGACTTGAAAACACTTTGGCCATGTAGTGTATCCCATTTGCCATCGTTCTGAGTGGGAAACTTCTTAGTAAACACTTAGTTTAAGCCCTGTCACTGTAACGCAGTTTTATGCTGTTTTTGAGCTTCTCTCCTGTGAAATTGTCCACACAAAGTGACTTGAAACCACTTTGGCAATGTAGTTCTGAGTAGGAACTTCTCTCGCTGAGATAAGGCTGTTTTTGAAATATTGTGTTTCCTGTGAAATTGTTCACACAAAGTGACTTGAAAACACTTTGGCCATGTAGTGTATCCCATTTGCCATCGTTCTGAGTAGGAAACTGCTTTGTAAACACTTAGTTTAAGCCCTGTCACTGTAAAGCAGTTTTATGCTGTTTTTGAGCTTCTCTCGCTGAGATGAGGCTGTTTTTGAAATATTGTGTTTCCTGTGAAATTGTCCACACAAAGTGACTTGAAAACACTTTGGCCATGTAGTGTATCCCATTTGCCATCGTTCTGAGTAGGAAACTTCTTAGTAAACACTTAGTTTAAGCCCTGTCACTGTAACGCAGTTTTATGCTGTTTTTGAGCTTCTCTCCTGTGAAATTGTCCACACAAAGTGACTTGAAACCACTTTGGCAATGTAGTTCTGAGTAGGAACTTCTCTCGCTGAGATAAGGCTGTTTTTGAAATATTGTGTTTCCTGTGAAATTGTCCACACAAAGTGACTTGAAAACACTTTGGCCATGTAGTGTATCCCATTTGCCATCGTTCTGAGTAGGAAACTTCTTAGTAAACACTTAGTTTAAGCCCCTGTCACTGTAACGCAGTTTTATGCTGTTTTTGAGCTCCTCTTGCTGAGAAAAGGCTGTTTTTGAAATATTGTGTTTCCTGTGAAATTGTCCACACAAAGTGACTTGAAAACACTTTGGCCATGTAGTGTATGTCATTTGCCATCGTTCTGAGTAGGAAACTGTTTAGTAAACACTTAGTTTAAGCCCTGGCACTGTAAAGCAGTTTTATGCTGTTTTTGAGCTTCTCTCGCTGAGATAAGGCTGTTTTTGAAATATTGTGTTTCCTGTGAAATTGTCCACACAAAGTGACTTGAAAACACTTTGGCCATGTAGTGTATCCCCATTTGCCATCGTTCTGAGTAGGAAACTGCTCAGTAAACACTTAGTTTAAGCCCTGGCACTGTAAAGCCATTTTATGCTGTTTTTGAGCTTCCTCTCGCTGAGATAAGGCTGTTTTTGAAATATTGTGTTTTCTGTGAAATTGTCCACACAAAGTGACTTGAAAACACTTTGGCCATGTAGTGTATCCCATTTGCCATCGTTCTGAGTAGGAAACTGCTTAGTAAACACTTAGTTTAAGCCCTGTCACTGTAAAGCAGTTTTATGTTGTTTTTGAGCTTCTCTCCTGTGAAATTGTCCACACAAAGTGACTTGAAAACACTTTGGCCATCGTTCTGAGTAGGAAACTGCTTAGTAAACACTTAGATAAAGCCCTGTCACTGTAACGCAGTTTTATGCTGTTTTTGAGCTTCTCTCGCTGAGATAAGGCTGTTTTTGAAATATTGTGTTTCCTGTGAAATTGTCCACACAAAGTGACTTGAAAACACTTTGGCCATGTAGTGTATCCCATTTGCCATCGTTCTGAGTAGGAAACTGCTTAGTAAACACTTAGATAAAGCCCTGTCAATGTAACGCAGTTTTATGCTGTTTTTGAACTTCTCTCGCTGAGATAAGGCTGTTTTTGAAATATTGTGTTTCCTGTGAAATTGTCCACACAAAGTGACTTGAAAACACTTTGGCCATGTAGTGTATCCCATTTGCCATCGTTCTGAGTGGGAAACTTCTTAGTAAACACTTAGTTTAAGCCCTGTCACTGTAACGCAGTTTTATGCTGTTTTTGAGCTTCTCTCCTGTGAAATTGTCCACACAAAGTGACTTGAAACCACTTTGGCAATGTAGTTCTGAGTAGGAACTTCTCTCGCTGAGATAAGGCTTGTTTTTGAAATATTGTGTTTCCTGTGAAATTGTCCACACAAAGTGACTTGAAAACACTTTGGCCATGTAGTGTATCCCATTTGCCATTGTTCTGAGTAGGAAACTGCTTTGTAAACACTTAGTTTAAGCCCTGTCACTGTAAAGCAGTTTTATGCTGTTTTTGAGCTTCTCTCGCTGAGATAAGGCTGTTTTTGAAATATTGTGTTTCCTGTGAAATTGTCCACACAAAGTGACTTGAAAACACTTTGGCCATGTAGTGTATCCCATTTGCCATCGTTCTGAGTAGGAAACTTCTTAGTAAACACTTAGTTTAAGCCCTGTCACTGTAACGCAGTTTTATGCTGTTTTTGAGCTTCTCTCCTGTGAAATTGTCCACACAAAGTGACTTGAAACCACTTTGGCAATGTAGTTCTGAGTAGGAACTTCTCTCGCTGAGATAAGGCTGTTTTTGAAATATTGTGTTTCCTGTGAAATTGTCCACACAAAGTGACTTGAAAACACTTTGGCCATGTAGTGTATCCCATTTGCCATCGTTCTGAGTAGGAAACTGTTTAGTAAACACTTAGTTTAAGCCCTGGCACTGTAAAGCAGTTTTATGCTGTTTTTGAGCTTCTCTCCTGAGAAATTGTCCACACAAAGTGACTTGAAAACACTTTGGCCATGTAGTGTATCCCATTTGCCATCGTTCTGAGTAGGAAACTTCTTAGTAAACACTTAGTTTAAGCCCTGTCACTGTAATGCAGTTTTATGCTGTTTTTGAGCTTCTATCGCTGAGATAAGGCTGTTTTTGAAATATTGTGTTTCCTGTGAAATTGTCCACACAAAGTGACTTGAAAACACTTTGGCCATGTAGTGTATCCCATTTGCCATCGTTCTGAGTAGGAAACTACTTAGTAAACACTTAGTTTAAGCTCTGGCACTGTAAAGCAGTTTTATGCTGTTTTTGAGCTTCTCTCGCTGAGATAAGGCTGTTTTTGAATTATTGTGTTTCCTGTGAAATTGTCCACACAAAATGACTTGAAACCACTTTGGCAATGTAGTTCTGAGTAGGAACTTCTCTCGCTGAGATAAGGCTGTTTTTGAAATATAGTGTTTCCTGTGAAATTGTCCACACAAAGTGACTTGAAAACACTTTAGCCATGTAGTGTATCCCATTTGCCATCGTTCTGAGTAGGAAACTGCTTAGTAAACACTTAGTTTAAGCCCTGGCACTGTAAAGTAGTTTTATGCTGTTTTTGAGCTTCTCTCACTGAGATAAGGCTGTTTTTGAAATATTGTGTTTCCTGCGAAATTGTCCACACAAAGTGACTTGAAACCACTTTGGCCATGTAGTGTATCCCATTTGACATCGTTCTGAGTAGGAAACTGCTTAGTAAACACTTAGTTTAAGCCCTGGCACTGTAAAGCCGTTTTATGCTGTTTTTGAGCTTCTCTCGCTGAGATAAGGCTGTTTTTTAAATATTGTGTTTCCTGTGAAATTGTCCACACAAAGTCACTTGAAACCACTTTGGCAATGTAGTTCTGAGTAGGAACTTCTCTCGCTGAGATAAGGCTGTTTTTGAAATATTGTGTTTCCTGTGAAATTGTCCACACAAAGTGACTTGAAAACACTTTGGCCATGTAGTGTATCCCATTTGCCATCGTTCTGAGTAGCAAACTGCTTAGTAAACACTTAGTTTAAGCCCTGTCACTGTAACGCAGTTTTATGCTGTTTTTGAGCTTCTCTCCTGTGAAATTGTCCACACAAAGTGACTTGAAACGACTTTGGCAATGTAGTTCTGAGTAGGAACTTCTCTCGCTGAGATAAGTCTGTTTTTGAAATATTGTGTTTCCTGTGAAATTGTCCACACAAAGTGACTTGAAAACACTTTGGCCATGTAGTGTATCCCATTTGCCATCGTTCTGAGTATGAAACTGCTTTGTGAACACTTAGTTTAAGCCCTGTCACTGTAAAGCCGTTTTATGCTGTTTTTGAGCTTCTCTCGCTGAGATAAGGCTGTTTTTGAAATATTGTGTTTCCTGTGAAATTGTCCACACAAAGTGACTTGAAAACACTTTGGCCATGTAGTGTATCCATTTGCCATCGTTCTGAGTAGGAAACTGCTTAGTAAACACTTAGTTTAAGCCCTGGCACTGTAAAGCAGTTTTATGCTGTTTTTGAGCTTCTCTCCTGAGAAATTGTCCACACAAAGTGACTTGAAAACACTTTGGCCATGTAGTGTATCCCATTTGCCATCGTTCTGAGTAGGAAACTTCTTAGTAAACACTTAGTTTAAGCCCTGTCACTGTAATGCAGTTTTATGCTGTTTTTGAGCTTCTATCGCTGAGATAAGGCTGTTTTTGAAATATTGTGTTTCCTGTGAAATTGTCCACACAAAGTGACTTGAAAACACTTTGGCCATGTAGTGTATCCCATTTGCCATCGTTCTGAGTAGGAAACTACTTAGTAAACACTTAGTTTAAGCTCTGGCACTGTAAAGCAGTTTTATGCTGTTTTTGAGCTTCTCTCGCTGAGATAAGGCTGTTTTTGAATTATTGTGTTTCCTGTGAAATTGTCCACACAAAATGACTTGAAACCACTTTGGCAATGTAGTTCTGAGTAGGAACTTCTCTCGCTGAGATAAGGCTGTTTTTGAAATATAGTGTTTCCTGTGAAATTGTCCACACAAAGTGACTTGAAAACACTTTAGCCATGTAGTGTATCCCATTTGCCATCGTTCTGAGTAGGAAACTGCTTAGTAAACACTTAGTTTAAGCCCTGGCACTGTAAAGTAGTTTTATGCTGTTTTTGAGCTTCTCTCACTGAGATAAGGCTGTTTTTGAAATATTGTGTTTCCTGCGAAATTGTCCACACAAAGTGACTTGAAACCACTTTGGCCATGTAGTGTATCCCATTTGCCATCGTTCTGAGTAGGAAACTGCTTAGTAAACACTTAGTTTAAGCCCTGGCACTGTAAAGCCGTTTTATGCTGTTTTTGAGCTTCTCTCGCTGAGATAAGGCTGTTTTTTAAATATTGTGTTTCCTGTGAAATTGTCCACACAAAGTGACTTGAAACCACTTTGGCAATGTAGTTCTGAGTAGGAACTTCTCTCGCTGAGATAAGGCTGTTTTTGAAATATTGTGTTTCCTGTGAAATTGTCCACACAAAGTGACTTGAAAACACTTTGGCCATGTAGTGTATCCCATTTGCCATCGTTCTGAGTAGCAAACTGCTTAGTAAACACTTAGTTTAAGCCCTGTCACTGTAACGCAGTTTTATGCTGTTTTTGAGCTTCTCTCCTGTGAAATTGTCCACACAAAGTGACTTGAAACCACTTTGGCAATGTAGTTCTGAGTAGGAACTTCTCTCGCTGAGATAAGTCTGTTTTTGAAATATTGTGTTTCCTGTGAAATTGTCCACACAAAGTGACTTGAAAACACTTTGGCCATGTAGTGTATCCCATTTGCCATCGTTCTGAGTATGAAACTGCTTTGTGAACACTTAGTTTAAGCCCTGTCACTGTAAAGCCGTTTTATGCTGTTTTTGAGCTTCTCTCGCTGAGATAAGGCTGTTTTTGAAATATTGTGTTTCCTGTGAAATTGTCCACACAAAGTGACTTGAAAACACTTTGGCCATGTAGTGTATCCCATTTGCCATCGTTCTGAGTAGGAAACTGCTTAGTAAACACTTAGTTTAAGCCCTGGCACTGTAAAGCAGTTTTATGCTGTTTTTGAGCTTCTCTCCTGAGAAATTGTCCACACAAAGTGACTTGAAAACACTTTAGCCATGTAGTGTATCCCATTTGCCATCGTTCTGAGTAGGAAACTGCTTAGTAAACACTTAGTTTAAGCCCTGGCACTGTAAAGTAGTTTTATGCTGTTTTTGAGCTTCTCTCACTGAGATAAGGCTGTTTTTGAAATATTGTGTTTCCTGCGAAATTGTCCACACAAAGTGACTTGAAACCACTTTGGCCATGTAGTGTATCCCATTTGCCATCGTTCTGAGTAGGAAACTGCTTAGTAAACACTTAGTTTAAGCCCTGGCACTGTAAAGCCGTTTTATGCTGTTTTTGAGCTTCTCTCGCTGAGATAAGGCTGTTTTTTAAATATTGTGTTTCCTGTGAAATTGTCCACACAAAGTGACTTGAAACCACTTTGGCAATGTAGTTCTGAGTAGGAACTTCTCTCGCTGAGATAAGGCTGTTTTTGAAATATTGTGTTTCCTGTGAAATTGTCCACACAAAGTGACTTGAAAACACTTTGGCCATGTAGTGTATCCCATTTGCCATCGTTCTGAGTAGCAAACTGCTTAGTAAACACTTAGTTTAAGCCCTGTCACTGTAACGCAGTTTTATGCTGTTTTTGAGCTTCTCTCCTGTGAAATTGTCCACACAAAGTGACTTGAAACCACTTTGGCAATGTAGTTCTGAGTAGGAACTTCTCTCGCTGAGATAAGTCTGTTTTTGAAATATTGTGTTTCCTGTGAAATTGTCCACACAAAGTGACTTGAAAACACTTTGGCCATGTAGTGTATCCCATTTGCCATCGTTCTGAGTATGAAAACTGCTTTGTGAACACTTAGTTTAAGCCCTGTCACTGTAAAGCCGTTTTATGCTGTTTTTGAGCTTCTCTCGCTGAGATAAGGCTGTTTTTGAAATATTGTGTTTCCTGTGAAATTGTCCACACAAAGTGACTTGAAAACACTTTGGCCATGTAGTGTATCCCATTTGCCATCGTTCTGAGTAGGAAACTGCTTTGTAAACACATAGTTTAAGCCCTGTCACTGTAAAGCAGTTTTATGCTGTTTTTGAGCTTCTCTCGCTGAGATAAGGCTGTTTTTGAAATATTGTGTTTCCTGTGAAATTGTCCACACAAAGTGACTTGAAAACACTTTGGCCATGTAGTGTATCCCATTTGCCATCGTTCTGAGTAGGAAACTTCTTAGTAAACACTTAGTTTAAGCCCTGTCACTGTAACGCAGTTTTATGCTGTTTTTGAGCTTCTCTCCTGTGAAATTGTCCACACAAAGTGACTTGAAACCACTTTGGCAATGTAGTTCTGAGTAGGAACTTCTCTCGCTGAGATAAGGCTGTTTTTGAAATATTGTGTTTCCTGTGAAATTGTCCACACAAAGTGACTTGAAAATACTTTGGCCATGTAGTGTATGTCATTTGCCATCGTTCTGAGTAGGAAACTGTTTAGTAAACACTTAGTTTAAGCCCTGGCACTGTAAAGCAGTTTTATGCTGTTTTTGAGCTTCTCTCGCTGAGATAAGGCTGTTTTTGAAATATTGTGTTTCCTGTGAAATTGTCCACACAAAGTGACTTGAAAACACTTTGGCCATGTAGTGTATTCCATTTGCCATCGTTCTGAGTAGGAAACTTCTTAGTAAACACTTAGTTTAAGCCCTGGGACTGTAAAGCCGTGTTATGCTGTTTTTGAGCTCCTCTTGCTGAGAAAAGGCTGTTTTTGAAATATTGTGTTTTCTGTGAAATTGTCCACACAAAGTGACTTGAAAACACTTTGGCCATGTAGTGTATCCCATTTGCCATCGTTCTGAGTAGGAAACTGCTTAGTAAACACTTAGTTTAAGCCCTGTCACTGTAAAGCAGTTTTATGCTGTTTTTGAGCTTCTCTCCTGTGAAATTGTCCACACAAAGTGACTTGAAAACACTTTGGCCATCGTTCTGAGTAGGAAACTGCTTAGTAAACACTTAGATAAAGCCCTGTCACTGTAACGCAGTTTTATGCTGTTTTTGAGCTTCTCTCGCTGAGATAAGGCTGTTTTTGAAATATTGTGTTTCCTGTGAAATTGTCCACACAAAGTGACTTGAAAACACTTTGGCCATCGTTCTGAGTAGGAAACTGTTTAGTAAACACTTAGATAAAGCCCTGTCAATGTAACGCAGTTTTATGCTGTTTTTGAACTTCTCTCGCTGAGATAAGGCTGTTTTTGAAATATTGTGTTTCCTGTGAAATTGTCCACACAAAGTGACTTGAAAACACTTTGGCCATGTAGTGTATCCCATTTGCCATCGTTCTGAGTAGGAAACTGCTTAGTAAACACTTAGATAAAGCCCTGTCAATGTAACGCAGTTTTATGCTGTTTTTGAACTTCTCTCGCTGAGATAAGGCTGTTTTTGAAATATTGTGTTTCCTGTGAAATTGTCCACACAAAGTGACTTGAAAACACTTTGGCCATGTAGTGTATCCCATTTGCCATCGTTCTGAGTGGGAAACTTCTTAGTAAACACTTAGTTTAAGCCCTGTCACTGTAACGCAGTTTTATGCTGTTTTTGAGCTTCTCTCCTGTGAAATTGTCGACACAAAGTGACTTGAAACCACTTTGGCAATGTAGTTCTGAGTAGGAACTTCTCTCGCTGAGATAAGGCTGTTTTTGAAATATTGTGTTTCCTGTGAAATTGTCCACACAAAGTGACTTGAAAATACTTTGGCCATGTAGTGTATGTCATTTGCCATCGTTCTGAGTAGGAAACTGTTTAGTAAACACTTAGTTTAAGCCCTGGCACTGTAAAGCAGTTTTATGCTGTTTTTGAGCTTCTCTCGCTGAGATAAGGCTGTTTTTGAAATATTGTGTTTCCTGTGAAATTGTCCACACAAAGTGACTTGAAAACACTTTGGCCATGTAGTGTATTCCATTTGCCATCGTTCTGAGTAGGAAACTTCTTAGTAAACACTTAGTTTAAGCCCTGGGACTGTAAAGCCGTGTTATGCTGTTTTTGAGCTCCTCTTGCTGAGAAAAGGCTGTTTTTGAAATATTGTGTTTTCTGTGAAATTGTCCACACAAAGTGACTTGAAAACACTTTGGCCATGTAGTGTATCCCATTTGCCATCGTTCTGAGTAGGAAACTGCTTAGTAAACACTTAGTTTAAGCCCTGTCACTGTAAAGCAGTTTTATGCTGTTTTTGAGCTTCTCTCCTGTGAAATTGTCCACACAAAGTGACTTGAAAACACTTTGGCCATCGTTCTGAGTAGGAAACTGTTTAGTAAACACTTAGATAAAGCCCTGTCAATGTAACGCAGTTTTATGCTGTTTTTGAACTTCTCTCGCTGAGATAAGGCTGTTTTTGAAATATTGTGTTTCCTGTGAAATTGTCCACACAAAGTGACTTGAAAACACTTTGGCCATGTAGTGTATCCCATTTGCCATCGTTCTGAGTAGGAAACTGCTTAGTAAACACTTAGATAAAGCCCTGTCAATGTAACGCAGTTTTATGCTGTTTTTGAACTTCTCTCGCTGAGATAAGGCTGTTTTTGAAATATTGTGTTTCCTGTGAAATTGTCCACACAAAGTGACTTGAAAACACTTTGGCCATGTAGTGTATCCCATTTGCCATCGTTCTGAGTGGGAAACTTCTTAGTAAACACTTAGTTTAAGCCCTGTCACTGTAACGCAGTTTTATGCTGTTTTTGAGCTTCTCTCCTGTGAAATTGTCCACACAAAGTGACTTGAAACCACTTTGGCAATGTAGTTCTGAGTAGGAACTTCTCTCGCTGAGATAAGGCTGTTTTTGAAATATTGTGTTTCCTGTGAAATTGTCCACACAAAGTGACTTGAAAACACTTTGGCCATGTAGTGTATCCCATTTGCCATCGTTCTGAGTAGGAAACTGCTTTGTAAACACTTAGTTTAAGCCCTGTCACTGTAAAGCAGTTTTATGCTGTTTTTGAGCTTCTCTCGCTGAGATAAGGCTGTTTTTGAAATATTGTGTTTCCTGTGAAATTGTCCACACAAAGTGACTTGAAAACACTTTGGCCATGTAGTGTATCCCATTTGCCATCGTTCTGAGTAGGAAACTTCTTAGTAAACACTTAGTTTAAGCCCTGTCACTGTAACGCAGTTTTATGCTGTTTTTGAGCTTCTCTCCTGTGAAATTGTCCACACAAAGTGACTTGAAACCACTTTGGCAATGTAGTTCTGAGTAGGAACTTCTCTCGCTGAGATGAGGCTGTTTTTGAAATATTGTGTTTCCTGTGAAATTGTCCACACAAAGTGACTTGAAAACACTTTGGCCATGTAGTGTATCCCATTTGCCATCGTTCTGAGTAGGAAACTGTTTAGTAAACACTTAGTTTAAGCCCTGGCACTGTTAAGCAGTTTTATGCTGTTTTTGAGCTTCTCTCCTGAGAAATTGTCCACACAAAGTGACTTGAAAACACTTTGGCCATGTAGTGTATCCCATTTGCCATCGTTCTGAGTAGGAAACTTCTTAGTAAACACTTAGTTTAAGCCCTGTCACTGTAACGCAGTTTTATGCTGTTTTTGAGCTCCTCTTGCTGAGAAAAGGCTGTTTTTGAAATATTGTGTTTCCTGTGAAATTGTCCACACAAAGTGACTTGAAAACACTTTGGCCATGTAGTGTATGTCATTTGCCATCGTTCTGAGTAGGAAACTGTTTAGTAAACACTTAGTTTAAGCCCTGGCACTGTAAAGCAGTTTTATGCTGTTTTTGAGCTTCTCTCGCTGAGATAAGGCTGTTTTTGAAATATTGTGTTTCCTGTGAAATTGTCCACACAAAGTGACTTGAAAACACTTTGGCCATGTAGTGTATCCCATTTGCCATCGTTCTGAGTAGGAAACTGCTCAGTAAACACTTAGTTTAAGCCCTGGCACTGTAAAGCCATTTTATGCTGTTTTTGAGCTTCTCTCGCTGAGATAAGGCTGTTTTTGAAATATTGTGTTTTCTGTGAAATTGTCCACACAAAGTGACTTGAAAACACTTTGGCCATGTAGTGTATCCCATTTGCCATCGTTCTGAGTAGGAAACTGCTTAGTAAACACTTAGTTTAAGCCCTGTCACTGTAAAGCAGTTTTATGTTGTTTTTGAGCTTCTCTCCTGTGAAATTGTCCACACAAAGTGACTTGAAAACACTTTGGCCATCGTTCTGAGTAGGAAACTGCTTAGTAAACACTTAGATAAAGCCCTGTCACTGTAACGCAGTTTTATGCTGTTTTTGAGCTTCTCTCGCTGAGATAAGGCTGTTTTTGAAATATTGTGTTTCCTGTGAAATTGTCCACACAAAGTGACTTGAAAACACTTTGGCCATGTAGTGTATCCCATTTGCCATCGTTCTGAGTAGGAAACTGCTTAGTAAACACTTAGATAAAGCCCTGTCAATGTAACGCAGTTTTATGCTGTTTTTGAACTTCTCTCGCTGAGATAAGGCTGTTTTTGAAATATTGTGTTTCCTGTGAAATTGTCCACACAAAGTGACTTGAAAACACTTTGGCCATGTAGTGTATCCCATTTGCCATCGTTCTGAGTGGGAAACTTCTTAGTAAACACTTAGTTTAAGCCCTGTCACTGTAACGCAGTTTTATGCTGTTTTTGAGCTTCTCTCCTGTGAAATTGTCCACACAAAGTGACTTGAAACCACTTTGGCAATGTAGTTCTGAGTAGGAACTTCTCTCGCTGAGATAAGGCTGTTTTTGAAATATTGTGTTTCCTGTGAAATTGTCCACACAAAGTGACTTGAAAACACTTTGGCCATGTAGTGTATCCCATTTGCCATCGTTCTGAGTAGGAAACTGCTTTGTAAACACTTAGTTTAAGCCCTGTCACTGTAAAGCAGTTTTATGCTGTTTTTGAGCTTCTCTCGCTGAGATAAGGCTGTTTTTGAAATATTGTGTTTCCTGTGAAATTGTCCACACAAAGTGACTTGAAAACACTTTGGCCATGTAGTGTATCCCATTTGCCATCGTTCTGAGTAGGAAACTTCTTAGTAAACACTTAGTTTAAGCCCTGTCACTGTAACGCAGTTTTATGCTGTTTTTGAGCTTCTCTCCTGTGAAATTGTCCACACAAAGTGACTTGAAACCACTTTGGCAATGTAGTTCTGAGTAGGAACTTCTCTCGCTGAGATAAGGCTGTTTTTGAAATATTGTGTTTCCTGTGAAATTGTCCACACAAAGTGACTTGAAAACACTTTGGCCATGTAGTGTATCCCATTTGCCATCGTTCTGAGTAGGAAACTGTTTAGTAAACACTTAGTTTAAGCCCTGGCACTGTTAAGCAGTTTTATGCTGTTTTTGAGCTTCTCTCCTGAGAAATTGTCCACACAAAGTGACTTGAAAACACTTTGGCCATGTAGTGTATCCCATTTGCCATCGTTCTGAGTAGGAAACTTCTTAGTAAACACTTAGTTTAAGCCCTGTCACTGTAACGCAGTTTTATGCTGTTTTTGAGCTCCTCTTGCTGAGAAAAGGCTGTTTTTGAAATATTGTGTTTCCTGTGAAATTGTCCACACAAAGTGACTTGAAAACACTTTGGCCATGTAGTGTATGTCATTTGCCATCGTTCTGAGTAGGAAACTGTTTAGTAAACACTTAGTTTAAGCCCTGGCACTGTAAAGCAGTTTTATGCTGTTTTTGAGCTTCTCTCGCTGAGATAAGGCTGTTTTTGAAATATTGTGTTTCCTGTGAAATTGTCCACACAAAGTGACTTGAAAACACTTTGGCCATGTAGTGTATCCCATTTGCCATCGTTCTGAGTCGGAAACTGCTCAGTAAACACTTAGTTTAAGCCCTGGCACTGTAAAGCCATTTTATGCTGTTTTTGAGCTTCTCTCGCTGAGATAAGGCTGTTTTTGAAATATTGTGTTTTCTGTGAAATTGTCCACACAAAGTGACTTGAAAACACTTTGGCCATGTAGTGTATCCCATTTGCCATCGTTCTGAGTAGGAAACTGCTTAGTAAACACTTAGTTTAAGCCCTGTCACTGTAAAGCAGTTTTATGTTGTTTTTGAGCTTCTCTCCTGTGAAATTGTCCACACAAAGTGACTTGAAAACACTTTGGCCATCGTTCTGAGTAGGAAACTGCTTAGTAAACACTTAGATAAAGCCCTGTCACTGTAACGCAGTTTTATGCTGTTTTTGAGCTTCTCTCGCTGAGATAAGGCTGTTTTTGAAATATTGTGTTTCCTGTGAAATTGTCCACACAAAGTGACTTGAAAACACTTTGGCCATGTAGTGTATCCCATTTGCCATCGTTCTGAGTAGGAAACTGCTTAGTAAACACTTAGATAAAGCCCTGTCAATGTAACGCAGTTTTATGCTGTTTTTGAACTTCTCTCGCTGAGATAAGGCTGTTTTTGAAATATTGTGTTTCCTGTGAAATTGTCCACACAAAGTGACTTGAAAACACTTTGGCCATGTAGTGTATCCCATTTGCCATCGTTCTGAGTGGGAAACTTCTTAGTAAACACTTAGTTTAAGCCCTGTCACTGTAACGCAGTTTTATGCTGTTTTTGAGCTTCTCTCCTGTGAAATTGTCCACACAAAGTGACTTGAAACCACTTTGGCAATGTAGTTCTGAGTAGGAACTTCTCTCGCTGAGATAAGGCTGTTTTTGAAATATTGTGTTTCCTGTGAAATTGTCCACACAAAGTGACTTGAAAACACTTTGGCCATGTAGTGTATCCCATTTGCCATCGTTCTGAGTAGGAAACTGCTTTGTAAACACTTAGTTTAAGCCCTGTCACTGTAAAGCAGTTTTATGCTGTTTTTGAGCTTCTCTCGCTGAGATAAGGCTGTTTTTGAAATATTGTGTTTCCTGTGAAATTGTCCACACAAAGTGACTTGAAAACACTTTGGCCATGTAGTGTATCCCATTTGCCATCGTTCTGAGTAGGAAACTTCTTAGTAAACACTTAGTTTAAGCCCTGTCACTGTAACGCAGTTTTATGCTGTTTTTGAGCTTCTCTCCTGTGAAATTGTCCACACAAAGTGACTTGAAACCACTTTGGCAATGTAGTTCTGAGTAGGAACTTCTCTCGCTGAGATAAGGCTGTTTTTGAAATATTGTGTTTCCTGTGAAATTGTCCACACAAAGTGACTTGAAAACACTTTGGCCATGTAGTGTATCCCATTTGCCATCGTTCTGAGTAGGAAACTGTTTAGTAAACACTTAGTTTAAGCCCTGGCACTGTAAAGCAGTTTTATGCTGTTTTTGAGCTTCTCTCCTGAGAAATTGTCCACACAAAGTGACTTGAAAACACTTTGGCCATGTAGTGTATCCCATTTGCCATCGTTCTGAGTAGGAAACTTCTTAGTAAACACTTAGTTTAAGCCCTGTCACTGTAACGCAGTTTTATGCTGTTTTTGAGCTCCTCTTGCTGAGAAAAGGCTGTTTTTGAAATATTGTGTTTCCTGTGAAATTGTCCACACAAAGTGACTTGAAAACACTTTGGCCATGTAGTGTATCCCATTTGCCATCGTTCTGAGTAGGAAACTACTTAGTAAACACTTAGTTTAAGCTCTGGCACTGTAAAGCAGTTTTATGCTGTTTTTGAGCTTCTCTCGCTGAGATAAGGCTGTTTTTGAATTATTGTGTTTCCTGTGAAATTGTCCACACAAAATGACTTGAAACCACTTTGGCAATGTAGTTCTGAGTAGGAACTTCTCTCGCTGAGATAAGGCTGTTTTTGAAATATAGTGTTTCCTGTGAAATTGTCCACACAAAGTGACTTGAAAACACTTTGGCCATGTAGTGTATCCCATTTGCCATCGTTCTGAGTAGGAAACTGCTCAGTAAACACTTAGTTTAAGCCCTGGCACTGTAAAGCCATTTTATGCTGTTTTTGAGCTTCTCTCGCTGAGATAAGGCTGTTTTTGAAATATTGTGTTTTCTGTGAAATTGTCCACACAAAGTGACTTGAAAACACTTTGGCCATGTAGTGTATCCCATTTGCCATCGTTCTGAGTAGGAAACTGCTTAGTAAACACTTAGTTTAAGCCCTGTCACTGTAAAGCAGTTTTATGTTGTTTTTGAGCTTCTCTCCTGTGAAATTGTCCACACAAAGTGACTTGAAAACACTTTGGCCATCGTTCTGAGTAGGAAACTGCTTAGTAAACACTTAGATAAAGCCCTGTCACTGTAACGCAGTTTTATGCTGTTTTTGAGCTTCTCTCGCTGAGATAAGGCTGTTTTTGAAATATTGTGTTTCCTGTGAAATTGTCCACACAAAGTGACTTGAAAACACTTTGGCCATGTAGTGTATCCCATTTGCCATCGTTCTGAGTAGGAAACTGCTTAGTAAACACTTAGATAAAGCCCTGTCAATGTAACGCAGTTTTATGCTGTTTTTGAACTTCTCTCGCTGAGATAAGGCTGTTTTTGAAATATTGTGTTTCCTGTGAAATTGTCCACACAAAGTGACTTGAAAACACTTTGGCCATGTAGTGTATCCCATTTGCCATCGTTCTGAGTGGGAAACTTCTTAGTAAACACTTAGTTTAAGCCCTGTCACTGTAACGCAGTTTTATGCTGTTTTTGAGCTTCTCTCCTGTGAAATTGTCCACACAAAGTGACTTGAAACCACTTTGGCAATGTAGTTCTGAGTAGGAACTTCTCTCGCTGAGATAAGGCTGTTTTTGAAATATTGTGTTTCCTGTGAAATTGTCCACACAAAGTGACTTGAAAACACTTTGGCCATGTAGTGTATCCCATTTGCCATCGTTCTGAGTAGGAAACTGCTTTGTAAACACTTAGTTTAAGCCCTGTCACTGTAAAGCAGTTTTATGCTGTTTTTGAGCTTCTCTCGCTGAGATAAGGCTGTTTTTGAAATATTGTGTTTCCTGTGAAATTGTCCACACAAAGTGACTTGAAAACACTTTGGCCATGTAGTGTATCCCATTTGCCATCGTTCTGAGTAGGAAACTTCTTAGTAAACACTTAGTTTAAGCCCTGTCACTGTAACGCAGTTTTATGCTGTTTTTGAGCTTCTCTCCTGTGAAATTGTCCACACAAAGTGACTTGAAACCACTTTGGCAATGTAGTTCTGAGTAGGAACTTCTCTCGCTGAGATAAGGCTGTTTTTGAAATATTGTGTTTCCTGTGAAATTGTCCACACAAAGTGACTTGAAAACACTTTGGCCATGTAGTGTATCCCATTTGCCATCGTTCTGAGTAGGAAACTGTTTAGTAAACACTTAGTTTAAGCCCTGGCACTGTTAAGCAGTTTTATGCTGTTTTTGAGCTTCTCTCCTGAGAAATTGTCCACACAAAGTGACTTGAAAACACTTTGGCCATGTAGTGTATCCCATTTGCCATCGTTCTGAGTAGGAAACTTCTTAGTAAACACTTAGTTTAAGCCCTGTCACTGTAACGCAGTTTTATGCTGTTTTTGAGCTCCTCTTGCTGAGAAAAGGCTGTTTTTGAAATATTGTGTTTCCTGTGAAATTGTCCACACAAAGTGACTTGAAAACACTTTGGCCATGTAGTGTATGTCATTTGCCATCGTTCTGAGTAGGAAACTGTTTAGTAAACACTTAGTTTAAGCCCTGGCACTGTAAAGCAGTTTTATGCTGTTTTTGAGCTTCTCTCGCTGAGATAAGGCTGTTTTTGAAATATTGTGTTTCCTGTGAAATTGTCCACACAAAGTGACTTGAAAACACTTTGGCCATGTAGTGTATCCCATTTGCCATCGTTCTGAGTAGGAAACTGCTCAGTAAACACTTAGTTTAAGCCCTGGCACTGTAAAGCCATTTTATGCTGTTTTTGAGCTTCTCTCGCTGAGATAAGGCTGTTTTTGAAATATTGTGTTTTCTGTGAAATTGTCCACACAAAGTGACTTGAAAACACTTTGGCCATGTAGTGTATCCCATTTGCCATCGTTCTGAGTAGGAAACTGCTTAGTAAACACTTAGTTTAAGCCCTGTCACTGTAAAGCAGTTTTATGTTGTTTTTGAGCTTCTCTCCTGTGAAATTGTCCACACAAAGTGACTTGAAAACACTTTGGCCATCGTTCTGAGTAGGAAACTGCTTAGTAAACACTTAGATAAAGCCCTGTCACTGTAACGCAGTTTTATGCTGTTTTTGAGCTTCTCTCGCTGAGATAAGGCTGTTTTTGAAATATTGTGTTTCCTGTGAAATTGTCCACACAAAGTGACTTGAAAACACTTTGGCCATGTAGTGTATCCCATTTGCCATCGTTCTGAGTAGGAAACTGCTTAGTAAACACTTAGATAAAGCCCTGTCAATGTAACGCAGTTTTATGCTGTTTTTGAACTTCTCTCGCTGAGATAAGGCTGTTTTTGAAATATTGTGTTTCCTGTGAAATTGTCCACACAAAGTGACTTGAAAACACTTTGGCCATGTAGTGTATCCCATTTGCCATCGTTCTGAGTGGGAAACTTCTTAGTAAACACTTAGTTTAAGCCCTGTCACTGTAACGCAGTTTTATGCTGTTTTTGAGCTTCTCTCCTGTGAAATTGTCCACACAAAGTGACTTGAAACCACTTTGGCAATGTAGTTCTGAGTAGGAACTTCTCTCGCTGAGATAAGGCTGTTTTTGAAATATTGTGTTTCCTGTGAAATTGTCCACACAAAGTGACTTGAAAACACTTTGGCCATGTAGTGTATCCCATTTGCCATCGTTCTGAGTAGGAAACTGCTTTGTAAACACTTAGTTTAAGCCCTGTCACTGTAAAGCAGTTTTATGCTGTTTTTGAGCTTCTCTCGCTGAGATAAGGCTGTTTTTGAAATATTGTGTTTCCTGTGAAATTGTCCACACAAAGTGACTTGAAAACACTTTGGCCATGTAGTGTATCCCATTTGCCATCGTTCTGAGTAGGAAACTTCTTAGTAAACACTTAGTTTAAGCCCTGTCACTGTAACGCAGTTTTATGCTGTTTTTGAGCTTCTCTCCTGTGAAATTGTCCACACAAAGTGACTTGAAACCACTTTGGCAATGTAGTTCTGAGTAGGAACTTCTCTCGCTGAGATAAGGCTGTTTTTGAAATATTGTGTTTCCTGTGAAATTGTCCACACAAAGTGACTTGAAAACACTTTGGCCATGTAGTGTATCCCATTTGCCATCGTTCTGAGTAGGAAACTGTTTAGTAAACACTTAGTTTAAGCCCTGGCACTGTAAAGCAGTTTTATGCTGTTTTTCAGCTTCTCTCCTGAGAAATTGTCCACACAAAGTGACTTGAAAACACTTTGGCCATGTAGTGTATCCCATTTGCCATCGTTCTGAGTAGGAAACTTCTTAGTAAACACTTAGTTTAAGCCCTGTCACTGTAACGCAGTTTTATGCTGTTTTTGAGCTCCTCTTGCTGAGAAAAGGCTGTTTTTGAAATATTGTGTTTCCTGTGAAATTGTCCACACAAAGTGACTTGAAAACACTTTGGCCATGTAGTGTATCCCATTTGCCATCGTTCTGAGTAGGAAACTACTTAGTAAACACTTAGTTTAAGCTCTGGCACTGTAAAGCAGTTTTATGCTGTTTTTGAGCTTCTCTCGCTGAGATAAGGCTGTTTTTGAATTATTGTGTTTCCTGTGAAATTGTCCACACAAAATGACTTGAAACCACTTTGGCAATGTAGTTCTGAGTAGGAACTTCTCTCGCTGAGATAAGGCTGTTTTTGAAATATAGTGTTTCCTGTGAAATTGTCCACACAAAGTGACTTGAAAACACTTTAGCCATGTAGTGTATCCCATTTGCCATCGTTCTGAGTAGGAAACTGCTTAGTAAACACTTAGTTTAAGCCCTGGCACTGTAAAGTAGTTTTATGCTGTTTTTGAGCTTCTCTCACTGAGATAAGGCTGTTTTTGAAATATTGTGTTTCCTGCGAAATTGTCCACACAAAGTGACTTGAAACCACTTTGGCCATGTAGTGTATCCCATTTGCCATCGTTCTGAGTAGGAAACTGCTTAGTAAACACTTAGTTTAAGCCCTGGCACTGTAAAGCCGTTTTATGCTGTTTTTGAGCTTCTCTCGCTGAGATAAGGCTGTTTTTTAAATATTGTGTTTCCTGTGAAATTGTCCACACAAAGTGACTTGAAACCACTTTGGCAATGTAGTTCTGAGTAGGAACTTCTCTCGCTGAGATAAGGCTGTTTTTGAAATATTGTGTTTCCTGTGAAATTGTCCACACAAAGTGACTTGAAAACACTTTGGCCATGTAGTGTATCCCATTTGCCATCGTTCTGAGTCGCAAACTGCTTAGTAAACACTTAGTTTAAGCCCTGTCACTGTAACGCAGTTTTATGCTGTTTTTGAGCTTCTCTCCTGTGAAATTGTCCACACAAAGTGACTTGAAACCACTTTGGCAATGTAGTTCTGAGTAGGAACTTCTCTCGCTGAGATAAGTCTGTTTTTGAAATATTGTGTTTCCTGTGAAATTGTCCACACAAAGTGACTTGAAAACACTTTGGCCATGTAGTGTATCCCATTTGCCATCGTTCTGAGTATGAAACTGCTTTGTGAACACTTAGTTTAAGCCCTGTCACTGTAAAGCCGTTTTATGCTGTTTTTGAGCTTCTCTCGCTGAGATAAGGCTGTTTTTGAAATATTGTGTTTCCTGTGAAATTGTCCACACAAAGTGACTTGAAAACACTTTGGCCATGTAGTGTATCCCATTTGCCATCGTTCTGAGTAGGAAACTGCTTAGTAAACACTTAGTTTAAGCCCTGGCACTGTAAAGCAGTTTTATGCTGTTTTTGAGCTTCTCTCGCTGAGATAAGGCTGTTTTTGAAATATTGTGTTTCCTGTGAAATTGTCCACACAAAGTGACTTGAAAACACTTTGGCCATGTAGTGTATCCCATTTGCCATCGTTCTGAGTAGGAAACTTCTTAGTAAACACTTAGTTTAAGCCCTGTCACTGTAACGCAGTTTTATGCTGTTTTTGAGCTTCTCTCCTGTGAAATTGTCCACACAAAGTGACTTGAAACCACTTTGGCAATGTAGTTCTGAGTAGGAACTTCTCTCGCTGAGATAAGGCTGTTTTTGAAATATTGTGTTTCCTGTGAAATTGTCCACACAAAGTGACTTGAAAATACTTTGGCCATGTAGTGTATGTCATTTGCCATCGTTCTGAGTAGGAAACTGTTTAGTAAACACTTAGTTTAAGCCCTGGCACTGTAAAGCAGTTTTATGCTGTTTTTGAGCTTCTCTCGCTGAGATAAGGCTGTTTTTGAAATATTGTGTTTCCTGTGAAATTGTCCACACAAAGTGACTTGAAAACACTTTGGCCATGTAGTGTATTCCATTTGCCATCGTTCTGAGTAGGAAACTTCTTAGTAAACACTTAGTTTAAGCCCTGGGACTGTAAAGCCGTGTTATGCTGTTTTTGAGCTCCTCTTGCTGAGAAAAGGCTGTTTTTGAAATATTGTGTTTTCTGTGAAATTGTCCACACAAAGTGACTTGAAAACACTTTGGCCATGTAGTGTATCCCATTTGCCATCGTTCTGAGTAGGAAACTGCTTAGTAAACACTTAGTTTAAGCCCTGTCACTGTAAAGCAGTTTTATGCTGTTTTTCAGCTTCTCTCCTGTGAAATTGTCCACACAAAGTGACTTGAAAACACTTTGGCCATCGTTCTGAGTAGGAAACTGCTTAGTAAACACTTAGATAAAGCCCTGTCACTGTAACGCAGTTTTATGCTGTTTTTGAGCTTCTCTCGCTGAGATAAGGCTGTTTTTGAAATATTGTGTTTCCTGTGAAATTGTCCACACAAAGTGACTTGAAAACACTTTGGCCATCGTTCTGAGTAGGAAACTGTTTAGTAAACACTTAGATAAAGCCCTGTCAATGTAACGCAGTTTTATGCTGTTTTTGAACTTCTCTCGCTGAGATAAGGCTGTTTTTGAAATATTGTGTTTCCTGTGAAATTGTCCACACAAAGTGACTTGAAAACACTTTGGCCATGTAGTGTATCCCATTTGCCATCGTTCTGAGTAGGAAACTGCTTAGTAAACACTTAGATAAAGCCCTGTCAATGTAACGCAGTTTTATGCTGTTTTTGAACTTCTCTCGCTGAGATAAGGCTGTTTTTGAAATATTGTGTTTCCTGTGAAATTGTCCACACAAAGTGACTTGAAAACACTTTGGCCATGTAGTGTATCCCATTTGCCATCGTTCTGAGTGGGAAACTTCTTAGTAAACACTTAGTTTAAGCCCTGTCACTGTAACGCAGTTTTATGCTGTTTTTGAGCTTCTCTCCTGTGAAATTGTCCACACAAAGTGACTTGAAACCACTTTGGCAATGTAGTTCTGAGTAGGAACTTCTCTCGCTGAGATAAGGCTGTTTTTGAAATATTGTGTTTCCTGTGAAATTGTCCACACAAAGTGACTTGAAAACACTTTGGCCATGTAGTGTATCCCATTTGCCATCGTTCTGAGTAGGAAACTGCTTTGTAAACACTTAGTTTAAGCCCTGTCACTGTAAAGCAGTTTTATGCTGTTTTTGAGCTTCTCTCGCTGAGATAAGGCTGTTTTTGAAATATTGTGTTTCCTGTGAAATTGTCCACACAAAGTGACTTGAAAACACTTTGGCCATGTAGTGTATCCCATTTGCCATCGTTCTGAGTAGGAAACTTCTTAGTAAACACTTAGTTTAAGCCCTGTCACTGTAACGCAGTTTTATGCTGTTTTTGAGCTTCTCTCCTGTGAAATTGTCCACACAAAGTGACTTGAAACCACTTTGGCAATGTAGTTCTGAGTAGGAACTTCTCTCGCTGAGATAAGGCTGTTTTTGAAATATTGTGTTTCCTGTGAAATTGTCCACACAAAGTGACTTGAAAACACTTTGGCCATGTAGTGTATCCCATTTGCCATCGTTCTGAGTAGGAAACTGTTTAGTAAACACTTAGTTTAAGCCCTGGCACTGTTAAGCAGTTTTATGCTGTTTTTGAGCTTCTCTCCTGAGAAATTGTCCACACAAAGTGACTTGAAAACACTTTGGCCATGTAGTGTATCCCATTTGCCATCGTTCTGAGTAGGAAACTTCTTAGTAAACACTTAGTTTAAGCCCTGTCACTGTAACGCAGTTTTATGCTGTTTTTGAGCTCCTCTTGCTGAGAAAAGGCTGTTTTTGAAATATTGTGTTTCCTGTGAAATTGTCCACACAAAGTGACTTGAAAACACTTTGGCCATGTAGTGTATGTCATTTGCCATCGTTCTGAGTAGGAAACTGTTTAGTAAACACTTAGTTTAAGCCCTGGCACTGTAAAGCAGTTTTATGCTGTTTTTGAGCTTCTCTCGCTGAGATAAGGCTGTTTTTGAAATATTGTGTTTCCTGTGAAATTGTCCACACAAAGTGACTTGAAAACACTTTGGCCATGTAGTGTATCCCATTTGCCATCGTTCTGAGTAGGAAACTGCTCAGTAAACACTTAGTTTAAGCCCTGGCACTGTAAAGCCATTTTATGCTGTTTTTGAGCTTCTCTCGCTGAGATAAGGCTGTTTTTGAAATATTGTGTTTTCTGTGAAATTGTCCACACAAAGTGACTTGAAAACACTTTGGCCATGTAGTGTATCCCATTTGCCATCGTTCTGAGTAGGAAACTGCTTAGTAAACACTTAGTTTAAGCCCTGTCACTGTAAAGCAGTTTTATGTTGTTTTTGAGCTTCTCTCCTGTGAAATTGTCCACACAAAGTGACTTGAAAACACTTTGGCCATCGTTCTGAGTAGGAAACTGCTTAGTAAACACTTAGATAAAGCCCTGTCACTGTAACGCAGTTTTATGCTGTTTTTGAGCTTCTCTCGCTGAGATAAGGCTGTTTTTGAAATATTGTGTTTCCTGTGAAATTGTCCACACAAAGTGACTTGAAAACACTTTGGCCATGTAGTGTATCCCATTTGCCATCGTTCTGAGTAGGAAACTGCTTAGTAAACACTTAGATAAAGCCCTGTCAATGTAACGCAGTTTTATGCTGTTTTTGAACTTCTCTCGCTGAGATAAGGCTGTTTTTGAAATATTGTGTTTCCTGTGAAATTGTCCACACAAAGTGACTTGAAAACACTTTGGCCATGTAGTGTATCCCATTTGCCATCGTTCTGAGTGGGAAACTTCTTAGTAAACACTTAGTTTAAGCCCTGTCACTGTAACGCAGTTTTATGCTGTTTTTGAGCTTCTCTCCTGTGAAATTGTCCACACAAAGTGACTTGAAACCACTTTGGCAATGTAGTTCTGAGTAGGAACTTCTCTCGCTGAGATAAGGCTGTTTTTGAAATATTGTGTTTCCTGTGAAATTGTCCACACAAAGTGACTTGAAAACACTTTGGCCATGTAGTGTATCCCATTTGCCATCGTTCTGAGTAGGAAACTGCTTTGTAAACACTTAGTTTAAGCCCTGTCACTGTAAAGCAGTTTTATGCTGTTTTTGAGCTTCTCTCGCTGAGATAAGGCTGTTTTTGAAATATTGTGTTTCCTGTGAAATTGTCCACACAAAGTGACTTGAAAACACTTTGGCCATGTAGTGTATCCCATTTGCCATCGTTCTGAGTAGGAAACTTCTAAGTAAACACTTAGTTTAAGCCCTGTCACTGTAACGCAGTTTTATGCTGTTTTTGAGCTTCTCTCCTGTGAAATTGTCCACACAAAGTGACTTGAAACCACTTTGGCAATGTAGTTCTGAGTAGGAACTTCTCTCGCTGAGATAAGGCTGTTTTTGAAATATTGTGTTTCCTGTGAAATTGTCCACACAAAGTGACTTGAAAACACTTTGGCCATGTAGTGTATCCCATTTGCCATCGTTCTGAGTAGGAAACTGTTTAGTAAACACTTAGTTTAAGCCCTGGCACTGTAAAGCAGTTTTATGCTGTTTTTGAGCTTCTCTCCTGAGAAATTGTCCACACAAAGTGACTTGAAAACACTTTGGCCATGTAGTGTATCCCATTTGCCATCGTTCTGAGTAGGAAACTTCTTAGTAAACACTTAGTTTAAGCCCTGTCACTGTAACGCAGTTTTATGCTGTTTTTGAGCTCCTCTTGCTGAGAAAAGGCTGTTTTTGAAATATTGTGTTTCCTGTGAAATTGTCCACACAAAGTGACTTGAAAACACTTTGGCCATGTAGTGTATCCCATTTGCCATCGTTCTGAGTAGGAAACTACTTAGTAAACACTTAGTTTAAGCTCTGGCACTGTAAAGCAGTTTTATGCTGTTTTTGAGCTTCTCTCGCTGAGATAAGGCTGTTTTTGAATTATTGTGTTTCCTGTGAAATTGTCCACACAAAATGACTTGAAACCACTTTGGCAATGTAGTTCTGAGTAGGAACTTCTCTCGCTGAGATAAGGCTGTTTTTGAAATATAGTGTTTCCTGTGAAATTGTCCACACAAAGTGACTTGAAAACACTTTAGCCATGTAGTGTATCCCATTTGCCATCGTTCTGAGTAGGAAACTGCTTAGTAAACACTTAGTTTAAGCCCTGGCACTGTAAAGCCGTTTTATGCTGTTTTTGAGCTTCTCTCGCTGAGATAAGGCTGTTTTTTAAATATTGTGTTTCCTGTGAAATTGTCCACACAAAGTGACTTGAAACCACTTTGGCAATGTAGTTCTGAGTAGGAACTTCTCTCGCTGAGATAAGGCTGTTTTTGAAATATTGTGTTTCCTGTGAAATTGTCCACACAAAGTGACTTGAAAACACTTTGGCCATGTAGTGTATCCCATTTGCCATCGTTCTGAGTAGCAAACTGCTTAGTAAACACTTAGTTTAAGCCCTGTCACTGTAACGCAGTTTTATGCTGTTTTTGAGCTTCTCTCCTGTGAAATTGTCCACACAAAGTGACTTGAAACCACTTTGGCAATGTAGTTCTGAGTAGGAACTTCTCTCGCTGAGATAAGTCTGTTTTTGAAATATTGTGTTTCCTGTGAAATTGTCCACACAAAGTGACTTGAAAACACTTTGGCCATGTAGTGTATCCCATTTGCCATCGTTCTGAGTATGAAACTGCTTTGTGAACACTTAGTTTAAGCCCTGTCACTGTAAAGCCGTTTTATGCTGTTTTTGAGCTTCTCTCGCTGAGATAAGGCTGTTTTTGAAATATTGTGTTTCCTGTGAAATTGTCCACACAAAGTGACTTGAAAACACTTTGGCCATGTAGTGTATCCCATTTGCCATCGTTCTGAGTAGGAAACTGCTTAGTAAACACTTAGTTTAAGCCCTGGCACTGTAAAGCAGTTTTATGCTGTTTTTGAGCTTCTCTCCTGAGAAATTGTCCACACAAAGTGACTTGAAAACACTTTAGCCATGTAGTGTATCCCATTTGCCATCGTTCTGAGTAGGAAACTGCTTAGTAAACACTTAGTTTAAGCCCTGGCACTGTAAAGTAGTTTTATGCTGTTTTTGAGCTTCTCTCACTGAGATAAGGCTGTTTTTGAAATATTGTGTTTCCTGCGAAATTGTCCACACAAAGTGACTTGAAACCACTTTGGCCATGTAGTGTATCCCATTTGCCATCGTTCTGAGTAGGAAACTGCTTAGTAAACACTTAGTTTAAGCCCTGGCACTGTAAAGCCGTTTTATGCTGTTTTTGAGCTTCTCTCGCTGAGATAAGGCTGTTTTTTAAATATTGTGTTTCCTGTGAAATTGTCCACACAAAGTGACTTGAAACCACTTTGGCAATGTAGTTCTGAGTAGGAACTTCTCTCGCTGAGATAAGGCTGTTTTTGAAATATTGTGTTTCCTGTGAAATTGTCCACACAAAGTGACTTGAAAACACTTTGGCCATGTAGTGTATCCCATTTGCCATCGTTCTGAGTAGCAAACTGCTTAGTAAACACTTAGTTTAAGCCCTGTCACTGTAACGCAGTTTTATGCTGTTTTTGAGCTTCTCTCCTGTGAAATTGTCCACACAAAGTGACTTGAAACCACTTTGGCAATGTAGTTCTGAGTAGGAACTTCTCTCGCTGAGATAAGTCTGTTTTTGAAATATTGTGTTTCCTGTGAAATTGTCCACACAAAGTGACTTGAAAACACTTTGGCCATGTAGTGTATCCCATTTGCCATCGTTCTGAGTATGAAACTGCTTTGTGAACACTTAGTTTAAGCCCTGTCACTGTAAAGCCGTTTTATGCTGTTTTTGAGCTTCTCTCGCTGAGATAAGGCTGTTTTTGAAATATTGTGTTTCCTGTGAAATTGTCCACACAAAGTGACTTGAAAACACTTTGGCCATGTAGTGTATCCCATTTGCCATCGTTCTGAGTAGGAAACTGCTTAGTAAACACTTAGTTTAAGCCCTGGCACTGTAAAGCAGTTTTATGCTGTTTTTGAGCTTCTCTCCTGAGAAATTGTCCACACAAAGTGACTTGAAAACACTTTGGCCATGTAGTGTATCCCATTTGCCATCGTTCTGAGTAGGAAACTTCTTAGTAAACACTTAGTTTAAGCCCTGTCACTGTAACGCAGTTTTATGCTGTTTTTGAGCTTCTCTCCTGTGAAATTGTCCACACAAAGTGAAATGAAACCACTTTGGCAAAGTAGTGTAAAGTGCAAAGTGTAAGATATCCAGCGATGTTTTCAGTCAAATGGGAGTATGCAAAACGATTCAGAGTCAGAGCCTGAAATGATACCTCCCCCTGCCTTCAATCTGTACAAAGAGGGGTAAATACAGACCCTGATAACCAATCACAGAGGGTGGTATCGAGAGAGCTTCTTAACAATGTTGAAATGTGTGAATTTGTCAACTTTCCTGCTCTTGAAGAAATAGCTGATTCCAGGTTATATTATGAAGGAGTGATGAGAGCCGCTGAAGGTTTGTTGACCTTCTAACACGCTGGACGTGATGACTTGATTCAATTGGAGCTCATTGGTAAACATCTTCATAAAAAAATTCCCCTCAGGGATTAATAAAGTAACTACCTAACCTAACCTAATAATGTCTCCGCGATATTGCAAGAGAATAGAGACGTGGATCTGACTGAGTTTGAATCTCTCCTCCTCAGAGCTGTGCAGTCAAATTGTTCTATTATGACGGATTGTCAGTTAGAGTTGGTGGTCCAGATTAGAAGATGTCCTCAGGGAGGACGAAAGCGACTGCTGACAAAATTGCTAAATAATGAAATCATTAACAACAAAAAAAAGGCGATTCCTGCATGTTTCACAAAACACCAGCAATCAGTTGTGTTTTACTATAAATTGGGCTCATCTGCTTCACCCCAATCTCACAGACAGTGAATATGTTGAACGTGGTCGACAGATCCAAAATGACACAGGTTTGACTGACCAGACTGCAGTCACATTTAGAGACATCCCTAACTTTGAAAGATTGCTCGGCCTCATGTGGCTGGAGTGTGTCAGCAGTTCCTGCACGATGAAGGCATCGATGCTACGGACCGGCCCGCCCGTCCCCCAGACCTCCGGGACATCGCGTCTCGTTCCGTCCGCCGACGCCACGTCCACCGCACACTGTCCAGGAGCGGACCGATGCTTTGATCCAGGTCTGGGAGGAGATCCCTCAGGAGAACATCCGTGGTCTCATCAGGAGCATGCCCAGGCGTTGTAGGGAGTGATACAGGCACGTGGAGGACACACACACCACTGAGACTCATTTGGACTTGTCTTCAGGAATCTCCACAGAAGTTGGATCAGCCTGTGATCTGATTTTTACACTTTTATTTGGAGTATGATTCTGAATCCAGACCTCCATGGATAATGATTTTGATTTCCATTGATCATTCTGATGTTATTTTGTTCTCAACACATTCCACTATGTAATGAATCAAGATTTGAACTGGAATATCTCATTCATTGAGATCTAAGATGTGTTGTTTAAGTGTTCCCTTTATTTTTTTGGAGCAGTGAACATAAGTTGAACCAAATCACACCAAAAGTGGGCCTCATGAGCCCCCCTCCTCATGACCCCCCCTCCTCGTGACCCCCCCTTCCTTGTGACCCCCCTTCCTCGTGACCCCCCCTCCTCGTGACACCCCCTCCTCATGACCCCCCTTCCTCATGACCCCCCTCCTTATGACCCCCCTCCTCGTGACCCCTCCTCCTCATGACTCCCCTCCTTCTGACACCCCATCCTCATGACCCCTCCTCCTCATGACCCCCCTCCTCCTGACCCCCCCCCTCCTTATGACACCTCCTCCTCCTCATGACCCCCCCTCGTCCTGACTCCCCCCCTGGATAAGGTGAAATAGTCGTCCATCCTCTTCATTTTAAAAGATGGCGACTCCAGATTCAGATTCGTTTTTAGTTTTGTTTGAGATTCAGTTTGTTTTTCTTTTGGACCATTTAGATTCACTTTAACTCTCTTCCCTTCGTTTCAAGACTCCTTCAAGTTAGTTTTCCTTCTTCTCACATTTTGATTTGTAAACGACGTCCCCTCCAGGATTTTCATCTGCTTTGCCAACTGTCAAATTGAACTAATTTGAAGGTGAAATGATGTCTGGCTCCCAGGAAATGTAATCAGTGAACTTCCTCTTCCCGTCTCTTGTTACTGATGTATTGTTCTTTCTGATGCTGTTACATTCTATTTTATCTAGAGCTAGATTTACTTACTCTTACTCAAAGATAAATCTAAAGGGGCCATGAGACGACAAATGATGGAAGAATTTCAAATCTTTGCCCAAGTGAGAAAAGAAATACTTAGTGTATTTTCTAAAAGCGTACTTTACTATGCCGTGGTATACTTTATTAATACTGAAAATGACTATACTTCAAGTTTTGCTCAAATGTTACCACTTAAGTAGCATTTAATGTAGTAAAAAATGACCTTAAGGTTTGCTTTGATAGATGAACTGTATTGTCATTATTATTATTATTTTTATTATTATTATTATTATTATTACTATTATTATTATAATTATTATTATTATTATTATTATTAGTTAAGCACAGTCATTGTTCCTGCACTAAACACAATAATGTTAAGTGCAGGCACAATTACAGACAGGGTGTTGAAGAATATGATTTACTGATAGAAACATTATATTTTAAACACTAATTTCAGCATCTAACACACAATTCAAACCTATAGTCAATAAAATATATTAATTTCGACCTAATAGAATAAATAGAAATAATGATAGTAACCTTTAATCAGCATTTTTTTAACTTCCAAAATTATAACACTTCTGTGCTGACTACACATGTTTACATTGTAATACAGTTTACATTATTTGAAAAAATGCCAGATATTTATGGAACACTGAAACTTGTAAAGTTGCATTATATAAAGTTACATAATTTCTAAACTGACAAAACCTGAACTGGTAAAACACTTTAGTAAGTATAGTTTGTCCTCTAAGTTTTCTAACTGGATGCAGAACTGTATTTTTCAGAATTTTTAAATAACCTGTATAACTGTAATTACTGTAAAAGTTGGGCTTCCATCAGTAGTTAATAAAAACTAAGAAAAGCATATACAAGAGAGATAAATGCAATACTACCTGTCAAAATTTGATGGATGGTGACCTTTGATCTTAGCCCCTCTGCTCTCCTTGTTATAGACCCCTCCCCATCCATATGACCTGTGAGCCCCACCCCCTGGTAGCACCGCCACTTTTAATCCCAACCCTTGTTGTTCCATTATTATTTAGTGCAATCAATGATGAAGAAATAATGCAAAGATAAAACCACTACAGAAACTTTCTGTTAAGTTTACTTGGGTTAATAAAATTATAGAGCGTGGTGACTCTAAAAAGATGGGAAAGTGTGAGATTACCAGAGAGGGCCTAATCAATCAATATATTGATCGTTGATAAATATATCAATATCAAGGTTGATCAGAAGAAGAGGAAAAGCCAGCGTCTGTCTGAGTCTTCCAGCTTTTATGAATGTCCAGGCTGGACGAGGGGTCAAGTGTCAGATGAGCGTTCACTGAGCTCTGAAAACAGAGAGAATGCTTCTTTTAAGAAAAGGCTAAATATTAATTTTGATACGGCCAAGAATAAAAGTCCATTATTCATCCACCATGACGAAAGTAATTGTTACCTCACTTTTATTGAGTAGATTATATAAATTTAATTTTACAGTGCACCAACAAAATAGAGTTAGAAACATTTAAGAGTAACTGTCAAAATTAGTCAACAGTTTAAGAGAAGTGTCAGCTGGTGTTCATGATCCATGTTGAAGTCATAATCTCTATATCTGATTTGTTCATATTCTTTAGAAGAAACATGTTAGCTTCAGGGGTTTTAGCTCACTTTCACCGCCATGACTTGCTCCTGTGTGTGTTTTCTCCCACAGAACAAAGACATGCGTTCTGTGTTCCTGGTGGTTCTGAATTGGATATTAATGGTTGTGTGTGTGTTTGGGCCTTCGGTCCAGCGTGTACTCCACCTTCACCCAACGTCAGCTGTTGATTCTAGATAATCAATGGACGGATGGATCTGGCACCTCGCTGTCTAAAAGCAACCTCACTAAACGTATCTAACCCTTTGATCTGTAACTTGTGAAACGAGACAGACCACATGATGCAGAGTGTCGTGCTGAAAAGTTCCACGTGACGATCTGATAAAGAAGTCGTGTTCCTCCTCCGACCACAGATGACAAGTCTCTGCTGAGGGTTGGACCACAGTACTAAGAGCGAGGTGAGCAGAGTCGGTGTTCCACTCAGGAGGAGACCTCAGAGCAGAATGGCTGCAGTCACACAGATCTTATTCCTGCTGTTTGCTCTCATCTACAACATTCAAGCTGACCAGATTCTCGAGGTGATGGATCAAGGACGCGATTATTTCTTCCATCCACCAAAAGAGAACAACTCCTGCCTGATTTCTAAATTTGTTGGTGAAGATAAGTTTGTCCTGTGGAACACCTCCGACCCCTCGACTGAGAACTCCAGAGTACCTGAAGACTTGAAACAAAGACTTCAAGTTTACACCAACTGAAATAATGAGACTTCTTATAGAATCAACAACTTGATCCAATCAGACTCCGGCCTGTACCAAGAGGAGTGTTGGACTGAGGACAAAGTGACACGTGAGACAAACTTCAGCATTGTTGTTTGTGGCAAAAGAAATGTTGGAAAAACTGTTGAGACGAGTCTTGGAGGAACATTGGAGATACCATGTGAGGGAGCAGCTGAAAATCTGACAGTCCAGTGGCTGCAGGTGGATCAAGGATCATTAAGAAGAGTTTTTAAGGACAATATGACATTGTTGGTGAACAGTTCACCAGAAACAATCCAAAAGGTGGAAAATACATCAACTCTTCGTGTATCCAACATCAGAGACAATAAGATCTACAAGTGTCTGGTGATGAACCAACAGCAGTGTGTCAGCAGTCAAGATGTCTGGTTGATCATGAGATCAGAGACAATCATTCACTCAGTGGAAGAGACAGCAGCGTTGCAGTGTCCTGATGACATCACTGACCAGCCTCCTGATGACATCACTGACCAGCCTCCAGTCTGGAAATGGAACGATGGACCTGAATGGATGATCTTTGACCAAATGAAGAACATTTTCTCCACTAAGAATCGGTACGTTGACCAAAACAACTCACTGGTGTTTTCATCTCTGATGGTAAATCATTCAGGTGTGTACAGCTGTGGTGTTGATTACACATTAAAACAGTACGATCTTCTAGTGTGTCCAACATATGACCCACCTGCTGTAGAGCTCTTCTCAGAGGGAGATGAAGTCACTCTCAGATGCAACACTAGTTGGAGAGAGAGAGGGATGTCTGTTTGGTTCATTAAGTCGAAACAAACAGAAGGAAAATTTGTCTCAATGTTTGAGATGAAACGTCTGACGAGCAGATTTAACATTTCTGACCCTAATATGAGCCTGATAATCTCTAATGTCTCAGTAGAAGACACAGGGGAGTATTGGTGTGTAGATGTAGACGGGTACTATCAGTGTGTTTCAGGATCCAAAACTCTTGTAAAGTTCAGAGAGCCCGTTGTGGTTTCCTCCCCCGTCCATGTAGTGAAGTCCTCACTGTTCATTGTCCTGCTGGTGATGCTTTGTGTTGCTGTGCTCGCTGTGATCCTGAAGACCAGGAGAGGAGAGCAGCCTCCAGCTGACACAGTGGTTGAGTACGTAAACGTTCCAATGCAGGAATCATCTTTATAATGCTTGTGTCTCGTTGCTTTTACAGTGTGTGATATATGTGCATCTTAAAAACAAACAAAAAGCCACATCTACTGTTGTGATGAAAAAAAAGAATCAAATGTAAATATGATTTTATTATGACAAACATTATAGTATTTTGGTTGTATTTGTTTTTTAAATAAAAAATTTTCATCATCTGTTTCCAAAAAATATCTATGAAATGTTTTGTGAAGTACTCGTGATGAATTATATTTTATCCATGAAATATATTTTCAAATTCTTTGTTTTTTTTATTTACTGAGTTTCACTTGGATGCGACACCCTTAGTCAGAAATGTGGGTTTATTATTATTAATTAGTCTTAATGTGAAAAGTAAAAACAGACATGAAAAGATGAGTAAGAAGTGAAGATAAAGAAACAAATAAATAAAGATATTTAAGGTGATGGTGAAGTTGTTGTGGATATCTGCCTGCACTCTGACCACAGGAGGCGGCTCATCTCTTTTGGAATCATATTTTATAAACATTTAAACAATTCTTTCTTTCATCTTTTGACTTTTGTCTTGTTTTATTACACAGATTTTGTTTTGAAATGTAATGATAATATGTTTAATTTTCATTTATATGTGAAATAATTTGTGTTGCTTTTAATGCATAAATCATATTATTGTGTTATCTATCAGTTTTGTTGCTGTTATATGTACAACCCTGTTTTTAACAGAGTTGGGTCGCTGTGTAAAATGTAAATAAAAATGATTTGCAGATCATATAAATCCATATTTTATTGAAAATAAAACAACATTTTTCAGCTTCAACATTTGACATGTTGTCTTTTGTCTATGAAAAATATGTTTTTATTATTTTATCTTGTATCAATTTGATAGCAGCAACACCTCAAAAAAGAGTCAACAAAACACAGGAAATGTTGTGTAAAGATAAAAAAAAATACCTGGTGGAACATCTCATAACTAATTAGGTTACCATGGCAACAGATCAGTAACATGATTGGGTATAAAAGATGATTTCAGAGAGGCGGAGTCTCTCAGCAGTGAAGATGGAGAGAGGTTCACCACTCTGTGAAAGACTGTGGAAAAGTAGTGCAACAATCTGAGAATAATGTTCCTCATTCACCAACCGTTCTGAAGAAGAAGTTCATTCTTAAAACTTCACAAAGCATCAAGGTTTTGAAAATTGTTGGAAATCACCAGTTGATTCCACCGAGTTGTTTGATCAGAGACACCAATAGGCAGATTCAATCAGCAAGTTGATTTATTCAGCAACTTCAGCATACATGATATCACGGAGAGCCCAACATCAACCAGAGGTCTCTCTGTTGGAGTCTGATCTGAGCACTCGATATTACATACTTTATACACAGTAGGGCGGGACTTTAGTCTCGGATGTTTCACAAGAGGAGTAACAACTCCTTATAGAGAGTTGGTACTGTAACTTCCTGAATCTGAGTTCAGCTCGCGTGTGAGTTGTCAAGTACCCAAACTGGACTTACTTCGTGTTCTCATGACCTTGGGCACACAGCTGTGTGCAGCACATCTTAATGCTGAGTTGACAGGGTTACATATAGTATCATAATAGCATTTGATTAAGACTGGATTAAACATATATATATATATATATATATATATATATATATATAAATGGGCATATCATAAGCATAATCTACCACAATTTAAGCATAATCTACCACATTTAAGCATAATCTACCACAATAGTCACTACTCTATCACCATGACAACCGGACAACAGCTTTGTCTTCCAGGTTTGTCAGCAATGAATCGCTTGTTCGGAAAAATGTAATTAATTGGACTTTTACAGTGAAAACTATTCAAAGATGATCTGTATTTCACTTGTCTCCCACACACACACACACACACACACACACACACACACTCCTCCCCACCAGCATGTTTGATGGGTCGGCCCACAACGGTTGGTTCTCCCACCGAACAAAGACATGCGTTCTGTGTTCCTGGTGGTTCTGAATTGGATATTAATGGTTGTGTGTGTGTTTGGGCCTTCGGTCCAGCGTGTACTCCACCTTCACCCAACGTCAGCTGTTGATTCTAGATAATCAATGGACGGATGGATCTGGCACCTCGCTGTCTAAAAGCAACCTCACTAAACGTATCTAACCCTTTGATCTGTAACTTGTGAAATGAGACAGACCACATGATGCAGAGTGTCGTGCTGAAAAGTTCCACGTGACGATCTGATAAAGAAGTCGTGTTCCTCCTCCGACCACAGATGACAAGTCTCTGCTGAGGGTTGGACCACAGTACTTAGAGCGAGGTGAGCAGAGTCGGTGTTCCACTCAGGAGGAGACCTCAGAGCAGAATGGCTGCAGTCACACAGATCTTCTTCCTGCTGGTTGCTCTCATCTACAACATTCAAGCTGACCAGATTCTCGAGGTGATGGATCAAGGACGCGATTATTTCTTCCATCCACCAAAAGAGAACAACTCCTGCCTGATTTCTAAATTTGTTGGTGAAGATAAGTTTGTCCTGTGGAACACCTCCGACCCCTCGACTGAGAACTCCAGAGTACCTGAAGACTTGAAACAAAGACTTCAAGTTTACACCAACAGGTATGATGAGACTTCTTATATAATCAACAAGTTGATACAATCAGACTCCGGCCTGTACCAAGAGAAGTGTTGGACTGAGGACAAAGTGACACGTGAGACAAACTTCAGCATTGTTGTTTGTGGTGAAATGAATGATATGAAAAGAGTTGAGACGAGTCTTGGAGGAACATTGGAGATACCATGTGATGGAGCAGCTGAAAATCTGACAGTCCAGTGGATGCAGTGGGATCAAGGATCATAGAGAAGAGTTTTTAAGGACAATACGACATTGTTGGTGAACAGTTCACCAGAAACAATCCAAAAGGTGGAAAATACATCAACTCTTCGTGTATCCAACATCAGAAACAATAAGTTCCATATCTGTCTGGTGATGAACCAACAGCAGTGTGTCAGCAGACAATATGTCTTGTTGATCATGAGACCAGAGACATTCATTCACTCAGTGGAAGAGACAGCAGCATTGCAGTGTCCTGATGACATCACTGACCAGCCTCCTGATGACATCACTGACCAGCCTCCTGATGACATCACTGACCAGCCTCCAGTCTGGAAAAGGAACGATGAACGTGATTGGATGAACTTTGACCAAATGAAGAACATTTTCTCCATTAAGAATCAGTACATTGACCAAAACAACTCACTGGTGTTTTCATCTCTGATGTTGAATCATTCAGGTGTGTACAGCTGTGTTGGTGATTACACATTAAAAGAGTACTATCTTGTAGTGTGTCCAACATATGACCCACCTGCTGTAGAGCTCTTCTCAGAGGGAGATGAAGTCACTCTCAGATGCAACACTAGTTGGAGAGAGAGAGGGACGTCTGTTTGGTTCATTAAGTCGAAACAAACAGAAGGAAAATTTGTCTCAATGTTTGAGATGAAACGTCTGACGAGCAGATTTAACATTTCTGACCCTAATATGAGCCTGATAATCTCTAATGTCTCAGTAGAAGACACAGGGGAGTATTGGTGTGTAGAATTAGACTGGTACTATCCGTGTGTTTCAGGATCCAAAACTCTTGTAAAGTTCAGAGAGCCCGTTGTGGTTTCCTCCCCCGTCCATGTAGTGAAGTCCTCACTGTTCATTGTCCTGCTGGTGATGCTTTGTGTTGCTGTGCTCGCTGTGATCCTGAAGACCAGGAGAGGAGAGCAGCCTCCAGCTGACACAGTGGTCGAGTACGTAAACGTTCCAATGCAGGAATCATCTTTATAATGCTTGTGTCTCGTTGCTTTTACAGTGTGTGATATATGTGCATCTTAAAAACAAACAAAAAGCCACATCTACTGTTGTGATGAAAAAAAAAGAATCAAATGTAAATATGATTTTATTATGACAAACATTATAGTATTTTGGTTGTATTTGTTTTTTAAATAAAAAATTTTCATCATCTGTTTCCAAAAAATATCTATGAAATGTTTTGTGAAGTACTCGTGATGAATTATGTTTTATCCATGAAATATATTTTCAAATTCTTTGTTTTTTATTTACTGAGTTTCACTTGGATGCGACACCCTTAGTCAGAAATGTGGGTTTATTATTATTAATTAGTCTTAATGTGAAAAGTAAAAACAGACATGAAAAGATGAGTAAGAAGTGAAGATAAAGAAACAAATAAATAAAGATATTTAAGGTGATGGTGAAGTTGTTGTGGATATCTGCCTGCACTCTGACCACAGGAGGCGGCTCATCTGTTTTGGAATCATATTTTATAAACATTTAAACAATTCTTTCTTTCATCTTTTGACTTTTGTCTTGTTTTATTACACAGATTTTGTTTTGAAATGTAATGATAATATGTTTAATTTTCATTTATATGTGAAATAATTTGTGTTGCTTTTAATGCATAAATCATATTATTGTGTTATCTATCAGTTTTGTTGCTGTTATATGTACAACCCTGTTTTTAACAGAGTTGGGACGCTGTGTAAAATGTAAATAAAAATGATTTGCAGATCATATAAATCCATATTTTATTGAAAATAAAACAACATTTTTCAGCTTCAACATTTGACATGTTGTCTTTTGTCTATGAAAAATATGTTTTTATTATTTTATCTTGTATCAATTTGATTGCAGCAACACCTCAAAAAAGAGTCAACAAAACACAGGAAATGTTGTGTAAAGATAAAAAAAAATACCTGGTGGAACATCTCATAACTAATTAGGTTACCATGGCAACAGATCAGTAACATGATTGGGTATAAAAGATGATTTCAGAGAGGCGGAGTCTCTCAGCAGTGAAGATGGAGAGAGGTTCACCACTCTGTGAAAGACTGTGGAAAAGTAGTGCAACAATCTGAGAATAATGTTCCTCATTCACCAACCGTTCTGAAGAAGAAGTTCATTCTTAAAACTTCACAAAGCATCAAGGTTTTGAAAATTGTTGGAAATCACCAGTTGATTCCACCGAGTTGTTTGATCAGAGACACCAATAGGCAGATTCAATCAGCAAGTTGATTTATTCAGCAACTTCAGCATACATGATATCACGGAGAGCCCAACATCAACCAGAGGTCTCTCTGTTGGAGTCTGATCTGAGCACTCGATATTACATACTTTATACACAGTAGGGCGGGACTTTAGTCTCGGATGTTTCACAAGAGGAGTAACAACTCCTTATAGAGAGTTGGTACTGTAACTTCCTGAATCTGAGTTCAGCTCGCGTGTGAGTTGTCAAGTACCCAAACTGGACTTACTTCGTGTTCTCATGACCTTGGGCACACAGCTGTGTGCAGCACATCTTAATGCTGAGTTGACAGGGTTACATATAGTATCATAATAGCATTTGATTAAGACTGGATTAAACATATATATATATATATATATATATATATATATATATATATATATATATATATATAAATGGGCATATCATAAGCATAATCTACCACAATTTAAGCATAATCTACCACATTTAAGCATAATCTACCACAATAGTCACTACTCTATCACCATGACAACCGGACAACAGCTTTGTCTTCCAGGTTTGTCAGCAATGAATCGCTTGTTCGGAAAAATGTAATTAATTGGACTTTTACAGTGAAAACTATTCAAAGATGATCTGTATTTCACTTGTCTCCCACACACACACACACACACACACACACACACACACTCCTCCCCACCAGCATGTTTGATGGGTCGGCCCACAACGGTTGGTTCTCCCACCGAACAAAGACATGCGTTCTGTGTTCCTGGTGGTTCTGAATTGGATATTAATGGTTGTGTGTGTGTTTGGGCCTTCGGTCCAGCGTGTACTCCACCTTCACCCAACGTCAGCTGTTGATTCTAGATAATCAATGGACGGATGGATCTGGCACCTCGCTGTCTAAAAGCAACCTCACTAAACGTATCTAACCCTTTGATCTGTAACTTGTGAAATGAGACAGACCACATGATGCAGAGTGTCGTGCTGAAAAGTTCCACGTGACGATCTGATAAAGAAGTCGTGTTCCTCCTCCGACCACAGATGACAAGTCTCTGCTGAGGGTTGGACCACAGTACTTAGAGCGAGGTGAGCAGAGTCGGTGTTCCACTCAGGAGGAGACCTCAGAGCAGAATGGCTGCAGTCACACAGATCTTCTTCCTGCTGGTTGCTCTCATCTACAACATTCAAGCTGACCAGATTCTCGAGGTGATGGATCAAGGACGCGATTATTTCTTCCATCCACCAAAAGAGAACAACTCCTGCCTGATTTCTAAATTTGTTGGTGAAGATAAGTTTGTCCTGTGGAACACCTCCGACCCCTCGACTGAGAACTCCAGAGTACCTGAAGACTTGAAACAAAGACTTCAAGTTTACACCAACAGGTATGATGAGACTTCTTATATAATCAACAAGTTGATACAATCAGACTCCGGCCTGTACCAAGAGAAGTGTTGGACTGAGGACAAAGTGACACGTGAGACAAACTTCAGCATTGTTGTTTGTGGTGAAATGAATGATATGAAAAGAGTTGAGACGAGTCTTGGAGGAACATTGGAGATACCATGTGATGGAGCAGCTGAAAATCTGACAGTCCAGTGGATGCAGTGGGATCAAGGATCATAGAGAAGAGTTTTTAAGGACAATACGACATTGTTGGTGAACAGTTCACCAGAAACAATCCAAAAGGTGGAAAATACATCAACTCTTCGTGTATCCAACATCAGAAACAATAAGTTCCATATCTGTCTGGTGATGAACCAACAGCAGTGTGTCAGCAGACAATATGTCTTGTTGATCATGAGACCAGAGACATTCATTCACTCAGTGGAAGAGACAGCAGCATTGCAGTGTCCTGATGACATCACTGACCAGCCTCCTGATGACATCACTGACCAGCCTCCTGATGACATCACTGACCAGCCTCCAGTCTGGAAAAGGAACGATGAACGTGATTGGATGAACTTTGACCAAATGAAGAACATTTTCTCCATTAAGAATCAGTACATTGACCAAAACAACTCACTGGTGTTTTCATCTCTGATGTTGAATCATTCAGGTGTGTACAGCTGTGTTGGTGATTACACATTAAAAGAGTACTATCTTGTAGTGTGTCCAACATATGACCCACCTGCTGTAGAGCTCTTCTCAGAGGGAGATGAAGTCACTCTCAGATGCAACACTAGTTGGAGAGAGAGAGGGACGTCTGTTTGGTTCATTAAGTCGAAACAAACAGAAGGAAAATTTGTCTCAATGTTTGAGATGAAACGTCTGACGAGCAGATTTAACATTTCTGACCCTAATATGAGCCTGATAATCTCTAATGTCTCAGTAGAAGACACAGGGGAGTATTGGTGTGTAGAATTAGACTGGTACTATCCGTGTGTTTCAGGATCCAAAACTCTTGTAAAGTTCAGAGAGCCCGTTGTGGTTTCCTCCCCCGTCCATGTAGTGAAGTCCTCACTGTTCATTGTCCTGCTGGTGATGCTTTGTGTTGCTGTGCTCGCTGTGATCCTGAAGACCAGGAGAGGAGAGCAGCCTCCAGCTGACACAGTGGTCGAGTACGTAAACGTTCCAATGCAGGAATCATCTTTATAATGCTTGTGTCTCGTTGCTTTTACAGTGTGTGATATATGTGCATCTTAAAAACAAACAAAAAGCCACATCTACTGTTGTGATGAAAAAAAAAGAATCAAATGTAAATATGATTTTATTATGACAAACATTATAGTATTTTGGTTGTATTTGTTTTTTAAATAAAAAATTTTCATCATCTGTTTCCAAAAAATATCTATGAAATGTTTTGTGAAGTACTCGTGATGAATTATGTTTTATCCATGAAATATATTTTCAAATTCTTTGTTTTTTATTTACTGAGTTTCACTTGGATGCGACACCCTTAGTCAGAAATGTGGGTTTATTATTATTAATTAGTCTTAATGTGAAAAGTAAAAACAGACATGAAAAGATGAGTAAGAAGTGAAGATAAAGAAACAAATAAATAAAGATATTTAAGGTGATGGTGAAGTTGTTGTGGATATCTGCCTGCACTCTGACCACAGGAGGCGGCTCATCTGTTTTGGAATCATATTTTATAAACATTTAAACAATTCTTTCTTTCATCTTTTGACTTTTGTCTTGTTTTATTACACAGATTTTGTTTTGAAATGTAATGATAATATGTTTAATTTTCATTTATATGTGAAATAATTTGTGTTGCTTTTAATGCATAAATCATATTATTGTGTTATCTATCAGTTTTGTTGCTGTTATATGTACAACCCTGTTTTTAACAGAGTTGGGACGCTGTGTAAAATGTAAATAAAAATGATTTGCAGATCATATAAATCCATATTTTATTGAAAATAAAACAACATTTTTCAGCTTCAACATTTGACATGTTGTCTTTTGTCTATGAAAAATATGTTTTTATTATTTTATCTTGTATCAATTTGATTGCAGCAACACCTCAAAAAAGAGTCAACAAAACACAGGAAATGTTGTGTAAAGATAAAAAAAAATACCTGGTGGAACATCTCATAACTAATTAGGTTACCATGGCAACAGATCAGTAACATGATTGGGTATAAAAGATGATTTCAGAGAGGCGGAGTCTCTCAGCAGTGAAGATGGAGAGAGGTTCACCACTCTGTGAAAGACTGTGGAAAAGTAGTGCAACAATCTGAGAATAATGTTCCTCATTCACCAACCGTTCTGAAGAAGAAGTTCATTCTTAAAACTTCACAAAGCATCAAGGTTTTGAAAATTGTTGGAAATCACCAGTTGATTCCACCGAGTTGTTTGATCAGAGACACCAATAGGCAGATTCAATCAGCAAGTTGATTTATTCAGCAACTTCAGCATACATGATATCACGGAGAGCCCAACATCAACCAGAGGTCTCTCTGTTGGAGTCTGATCTGAGCACTCGATATTACATACTTTATACACAGTAGGGCGGGACTTTAGTCTCGGATGTTTCACAAGAGGAGTAACAACTCCTTATAGAGAGTTGGTACTGTAACTTCCTGAATCTGAGTTCAGCTCGCGTGTGAGTTGTCAAGTACCCAAACTGGACTTACTTCGTGTTCTCATGACCTTGGGCACACAGCTGTGTGCAGCACATCTTAATGCTGAGTTGACAGGGTTACATATAGTATCATAATAGCATTTGATTAAGACTGGATTAAACATATATATATATATATATATATATATATATATATATATATAAATGGGCATATCATAAGCATAATCTACCACAATTTAAGCATAATCTACCACATTTAAGCATAATCTACCACAATAGTCACTACTCTATCACCATGACAACCGGACAACAGCTTTGTCTTCCAGGTTTGTCAGCAATGAATCGCTTGTTCGGAAAAATGTAATTAATTGGACTTTTACAGTGAAAACTATTCAAAGATGATCTGTATTTCACTTGTCTCCCACACACACACACACACACACACACACACACACACTCCTCCCCACCAGCATGTTTGATGGGTCGGCCCACAACGGTTGGTTCTCCCACCGAACAAAGACATGCGTTCTGTGTTCCTGGTGGTTCTGAATTGGATATTAATGGTTGTGTGTGTGTTTGGGCCTTCGGTCCAGCGTGTACTCCACCTTCACCCAACGTCAGCTGTTGATTCTAGATAATCAATGGACGGATGGATCTGGCACCTCGCTGTCTAAAAGCAACCTCACTAAACGTATCTAACCCTTTGATCTGTAACTTGTGAAATGAGACAGACCACATGATGCAGAGTGTCGTGCTGAAAAGTTCCACGTGACGATCTGATAAAGAAGTCGTGTTCCTCCTCCGACCACAGATGACAAGTCTCTGCTGAGGGTTGGACCACAGTACTTAGAGCGAGGTGAGCAGAGTCGGTGTTCCACTCAGGAGGAGACCTCAGAGCAGAATGGCTGCAGTCACACAGATCTTCTTCCTGCTGGTTGCTCTCATCTACAACATTCAAGCTGACCAGATTCTCGAGGTGATGGATCAAGGACGCGATTATTTCTTCCATCCACCAAAAGAGAACAACTCCTGCCTGATTTCTAAATTTGTTGGTGAAGATAAGTTTGTCCTGTGGAACACCTCCGACCCCTCGACTGAGAACTCCAGAGTACCTGAAGACTTGAAACAAAGACTTCAAGTTTACACCAACAGGTATGATGAGACTTCTTATATAATCAACAAGTTGATACAATCAGACTCCGGCCTGTACCAAGAGAAGTGTTGGACTGAGGACAAAGTGACACGTGAGACAAACTTCAGCATTGTTGTTTGTGGTGAAATGAATGATATGAAAAGAGTTGAGACGAGTCTTGGAGGAACATTGGAGATACCATGTGATGGAGCAGCTGAAAATCTGACAGTCCAGTGGATGCAGTGGGATCAAGGATCATAGAGAAGAGTTTTTAAGGACAATACGACATTGTTGGTGAACAGTTCACCAGAAACAATCCAAAAGGTGGAAAATACATCAACTCTTCGTGTATCCAACATCAGAAACAATAAGTTCCATATCTGTCTGGTGATGAACCAACAGCAGTGTGTCAGCAGACAATATGTCTTGTTGATCATGAGACCAGAGACATTCATTCACTCAGTGGAAGAGACAGCAGCATTGCAGTGTCCTGATGACATCACTGACCAGCCTCCTGATGACATCACTGACCAGCCTCCTGATGACATCACTGACCAGCCTCCAGTCTGGAAAAGGAACGATGAACGTGATTGGATGAACTTTGACCAAATGAAGAACATTTTCTCCATTAAGAATCAGTACATTGACCAAAACAACTCACTGGTGTTTTCATCTCTGATGTTGAATCATTCAGGTGTGTACAGCTGTGTTGGTGATTACACATTAAAAGAGTACTATCTTGTAGTGTGTCCAACATATGACCCACCTGCTGTAGAGCTCTTCTCAGAGGGAGATGAAGTCACTCTCAGATGCAACACTAGTTGGAGAGAGAGAGGGACGTCTGTTTGGTTCATTAAGTCGAAACAAACAGAAGGAAAATTTGTCTCAATGTTTGAGATGAAACGTCTGACGAGCAGATTTAACATTTCTGACCCTAATATGAGCCTGATAATCTCTAATGTCTCAGTAGAAGACACAGGGGAGTATTGGTGTGTAGAATTAGACTGGTACTATCCGTGTGTTTCAGGATCCAAAACTCTTGTAAAGTTCAGAGAGCCCGTTGTGGTTTCCTCCCCCGTCCATGTAGTGAAGTCCTCACTGTTCATTGTCCTGCTGGTGATGCTTTGTGTTGCTGTGCTCGCTGTGATCCTGAAGACCAGGAGAGGAGAGCAGCCTCCAGCTGACACAGTGGTCGAGTACGTAAACGTTCCAATGCAGGAATCATCTTTATAATGCTTGTGTCTCGTTGCTTTTACAGTGTGTGATATATGTGCATCTTAAAAACAAACAAAAAGCCACATCTACTGTTGTGATGAAAAAAAAAGAATCAAATGTAAATATGATTTTATTATGACAAACATTATAGTATTTTGGTTGTATTTGTTTTTTAAATAAAAAATTTTCATCATCTGTTTCCAAAAAATATCTATGAAATGTTTTGTGAAGTACTCGTGATGAATTATGTTTTATCCATGAAATATATTTTCAAATTCTTTGTTTTTTATTTACTGAGTTTCACTTGGATGCGACACCCTTAGTCAGAAATGTGGGTTTATTATTATTAATTAGTCTTAATGTGAAAAGTAAAAACAGACATGAAAAGATGAGTAAGAAGTGAAGATAAAGAAACAAATAAATAAAGATATTTAAGGTGATGGTGAAGTTGTTGTGGATATCTGCCTGCACTCTGACCACAGGAGGCGGCTCATCTGTTTTGGAATCATATTTTATAAACATTTAAACAATTCTTTCTTTCATCTTTTGACTTTTGTCTTGTTTTATTACACAGATTTTGTTTTGAAATGTAATGATAATATGTTTAATTTTCATTTATATGTGAAATAATTTGTGTTGCTTTTAATGCATAAATCATATTATTGTGTTATCTATCAGTTTTGTTGCTGTTATATGTACAACCCTGTTTTTAACAGAGTTGGGACGCTGTGTAAAATGTAAATAAAAATGATTTGCAGATCATATAAATCCATATTTTATTGAAAATAAAACAACATTTTTCAGCTTCAACATTTGACATGTTGTCTTTTGTCTATGAAAAATATGTTTTTATTATTTTATCTTGTATCAATTTGATTGCAGCAACACCTCAAAAAAGAGTCAACAAAACACAGGAAATGTTGTGTAAAGATAAAAAAAAATACCTGGTGGAACATCTCATAACTAATTAGGTTACCATGGCAACAGATCAGTAACATGATTGGGTATAAAAGATGATTTCAGAGAGGCGGAGTCTCTCAGCAGTGAAGATGGAGAGAGGTTCACCACTCTGTGAAAGACTGTGGAAAAGTAGTGCAACAATCTGAGAATAATGTTCCTCATTCACCAACCGTTCTGAAGAAGAAGTTCATTCTTAAAACTTCACAAAGCATCAAGGTTTTGAAAATTGTTGGAAATCACCAGTTGATTCCACCGAGTTGTTTGATCAGAGACACCAATAGGCAGATTCAATCAGCAAGTTGATTTATTCAGCAACTTCAGCATACATGATATCACGGAGAGCCCAACATCAACCAGAGGTCTCTCTGTTGGAGTCTGATCTGAGCACTCGATATTACATACTTTATACACAGTAGGGCGGGACTTTAGTCTCGGATGTTTCACAAGAGGAGTAACAACTCCTTATAGAGAGTTGGTACTGTAACTTCCTGAATCTGAGTTCAGCTCGCGTGTGAGTTGTCAAGTACCCAAACTGGACTTACTTCGTGTTCTCATGACCTTGGGCACACAGCTGTGTGCAGCACATCTTAATGCTGAGTTGACAGGGTTACATATAGTATCATAATAGCATTTGATTAAGACTGGATTAAACATATATATATATATATATATATATATATATATATATATATATATATAAATGGGCATATCATAAGCATAATCTACCACAATTTAAGCATAATCTACCACATTTAAGCATAATCTACCACAATAGTCACTACTCTATCACCATGACAACCGGACAACAGCTTTGTCTTCCAGGTTTGTCAGCAATGAATCGCTTGTTCGGAAAAATGTAATTAATTGGACTTTTACAGTGAAAACTATTCAAAGATGATCTGTATTTCACTTGTCTCCCACACACACACACACACACACACACACACACACACTCCTCCCCACCAGCATGTTTGATGGGTCGGCCCACAACGGTTGGTTCTCCCACCGAACAAAGACATGCGTTCTGTGTTCCTGGTGGTTCTGAATTGGATATTAATGGTTGTGTGTGTGTTTGGGCCTTCGGTCCAGCGTGTACTCCACCTTCACCCAACGTCAGCTGTTGATTCTAGATAATCAATGGACGGATGGATCTGGCACCTCGCTGTCTAAAAGCAACCTCACTAAACGTATCTAACCCTTTGATCTGTAACTTGTGAAATGAGACAGACCACATGATGCAGAGTGTCGTGCTGAAAAGTTCCACGTGACGATCTGATAAAGAAGTCGTGTTCCTCCTCCGACCACAGATGACAAGTCTCTGCTGAGAGTTGGACCACAGTACTTAGAGCGAGGTGAGCAGAGTCGGTGTTCCACTCAGGAGGAGACCTCAGAGCAGAATGGCTGCAGTCACACAGATCTTCTTCCTGCTGGTTGCTCTCATCTACAACATTCAAGCTGACCAGATTCTCGAGGTGATGGATCAAGGACGCGATTATTTCTTCCATCCACCAAAAGAGAACAACTCCTGCCTGATTTCTAAATTTGTTGGTGAAGATAAGTTTGTCCTGTGGAACACCTCCGACCCCTCGACTGAGAACTCCAGAGTACCTGAAGACTTGAAACAAAGACTTCAAGTTTACACCAACAGGTATGATGAGACTTCTTATATAATCAACAAGTTGATACAATCAGACTCCGGCCTGTACCAAGAGAAGTGTTGGACTGAGGACAAAGTGACACGTGAGACAAACTTCAGCATTGTTGTTTGTGGTGAAATGAATGATATGAAAAGAGTTGAGACGAGTCTTGGAGGAACATTGGAGATACCATGTGATGGAGCAGCTGAAAATCTGACAGTCCAGTGGATGCAGTGGGATCAAGGATCATAGAGAAGAGTTTTTAAGGACAATACGACATTGTTGGTGAACAGTTCACCAGAAACAATCCAAAAGGTGGAAAATACATCAACTCTTCGTGTATCCAACATCAGAAACAATAAGTTCCATATCTGTCTGGTGATGAACCAACAGCAGTGTGTCAGCAGACAATATGTCTTGTTGATCATGAGACCAGAGACATTCATTCACTCAGTGGAAGAGACAGCAGCATTGCAGTGTCCTGATGACATCACTGACCAGCCTCCTGATGACATCACTGACCAGCCTCCTGATGACATCACTGACCAGCCTCCAGTCTGGAAAAGGAACGATGAACGTGATTGGATGAACTTTGACCAAATGAAGAACATTTTCTCCATTAAGAATCAGTACATTGACCAAAACAACTCACTGGTGTTTTCATCTCTGATGTTGAATCATTCAGGTGTGTACAGCTGTGTTGGTGATTACACATTAAAAGAGTACTATCTTGTAGTGTGTCCAACATATGACCCACCTGCTGTAGAGCTCTTCTCAGAGGGAGATGAAGTCACTCTCAGATGCAACACTAGTTGGAGAGAGAGAGGGACGTCTGTTTGGTTCATTAAGTCGAAACAAACAGAAGGAAAATTTGTCTCAATGTTTGAGATGAAACGTCTGACGAGCAGATTTAACATTTCTGACCCTAATATGAGCCTGATAATCTCTAATGTCTCAGTAGAAGACACAGGGGAGTATTGGTGTGTAGAATTAGACTGGTACTATCCGTGTGTTTCAGGATCCAAAACTCTTGTAAAGTTCAGAGAGCCCGTTGTGGTTTCCTCCCCCGTCCATGTAGTGAAGTCCTCACTGTTCATTGTCCTGCTGGTGATGCTTTGTGTTGCTGTGCTCGCTGTGATCCTGAAGACCAGGAGAGGAGAGCAGCCTCCAGCTGACACAGTGGTCGAGTACGTAAACGTTCCAATGCAGGAATCATCTTTATAATGCTTGTGTCTCGTTGCTTTTACAGTGTGTGATATATGTGCATCTTAAAAACAAACAAAAAGCCACATCTACTGTTGTGATGAAAAAAAAAGAATCAAATGTAAATATGATTTTATTATGACAAACATTATAGTATTTTGGTTGTATTTGTTTTTTAAATAAAAAATTTTCATCATCTGTTTCCAAAAAATATCTATGAAATGTTTTGTGAAGTACTCGTGATGAATTATGTTTTATCCATGAAATATATTTTCAAATTCTTTGTTTTTTATTTACTGAGTTTCACTTGGATGCGACACCCTTAGTCAGAAATGTGGGTTTATTATTATTAATTAGTCTTAATGTGAAAAGTAAAAACAGACATGAAAAGATGAGTAAGAAGTGAAGATAAAGAAACAAATAAATAAAGATATTTAAGGTGATGGTGAAGTTGTTGTGGATATCTGCCTGCACTCTGACCACAGGAGGCGGCTCATCTGTTTTGGAATCATATTTTATAAACATTTAAACAATTCTTTCTTTCATCTTTTGACTTTTGTCTTGTTTTATTACACAGATTTTGTTTTGAAATGTAATGATAATATGTTTAATTTTCATTTATATGTGAAATAATTTGTGTTGCTTTTAATGCATAAATCATATTATTGTGTTATCTATCAGTTTTGTTGCTGTTATATGTACAACCCTGTTTTTAACAGAGTTGGGACGCTGTGTAAAATGTAAATAAAAATGATTTGCAGATCATATAAATCCATATTTTATTGAAAATAAAACAACATTTTTCAGCTTCAACATTTGACATGTTGTCTTTTGTCTATGAAAAATATGTTTTTATTATTTTATCTTGTATCAATTTGATTGCAGCAACACCTCAAAAAAGAGTCAACAAAACACAGGAAATGTTGTGTAAAGATAAAAAAAAATACCTGGTGGAACATCTCATAACTAATTAGGTTACCATGGCAACAGATCAGTAACATGATTGGGTATAAAAGATGATTTCAGAGAGGCGGAGTCTCTCAGCAGTGAAGATGGAGAGAGGTTCACCACTCTGTGAAAGACTGTGGAAAAGTAGTGCAACAATCTGAGAATAATGTTCCTCATTCACCAACCGTTCTGAAGAAGAAGTTCATTCTTAAAACTTCACAAAGCATCAAGGTTTTGAAAATTGTTGGAAATCACCAGTTGATTCCACCGAGTTGTTTGATCAGAGACACCAATAGGCAGATTCAATCAGCAAGTTGATTTATTCAGCAACTTCAGCATACATGATATCACGGAGAGCCCAACATCAACCAGAGGTCTCTCTGTTGGAGTCTGATCTGAGCACTCGATATTACATACTTTATACACAGTAGGGCGGGACTTTAGTCTCGGATGTTTCACAAGAGGAGTAACAACTCCTTATAGAGAGTTGGTACTGTAACTTCCTGAATCTGAGTTCAGCTCGCGTGTGAGTTGTCAAGTACCCAAACTGGACTTACTTCGTGTTCTCATGACCTTGGGCACACAGCTGTGTGCAGCACATCTTAATGCTGAGTTGACAGGGTTACATATAGTATCATAATAGCATTTGATTAAGACTGGATTAAACATATATATATATATATATATATATATATATATATATATATATATATAAATGGGCATATCATAAGCATAATCTACCACAATTTAAGCATAATCTACCACATTTAAGCATAATCTACCACAATAGTCACTACTCTATCACCATGACAACCGGACAACAGCTTTGTCTTCCAGGTTTGTCAGCAATGAATCGCTTGTTCGGAAAAATGTAATTAATTGGACTTTTACAGTGAAAACTATTCAAAGATGATCTGTATTTCACTTGTCTCCCACACACACACACACACACACACACACACACACACTCCTCCCCACCAGCATGTTTGATGGGTCGGCCCACAACGGTTGGTTCTCCCACCGAACAAAGACATGCGTTCTGTGTTCCTGGTGGTTCTGAATTGGATATTAATGGTTGTGTGTGTGTTTGGGCCTTCGGTCCAGCGTGTACTCCACCTTCACCCAACGTCAGCTGTTGATTCTAGATAATCAATGGACGGATGGATCTGGCACCTCGCTGTCTAAAAGCAACCTCACTAAACGTATCTAACCCTTTGATCTGTAACTTGTGAAATGAGACAGACCACATGATGCAGAGTGTCGTGCTGAAAAGTTCCACGTGACGATCTGATAAAGAAGTCGTGTTCCTCCTCCGACCACAGATGACAAGTCTCTGCTGAGGGTTGGACCACAGTACTTAGAGCGAGGTGAGCAGAGTCGGTGTTCCACTCAGGAGGAGACCTCAGAGCAGAATGGCTGCAGTCACACAGATCTTCTTCCTGCTGGTTGCTCTCATCTACAACATTCAAGCTGACCAGATTCTCGAGGTGATGGATCAAGGACGCGATTATTTCTTCCATCCACCAAAAGAGAACAACTCCTGCCTGATTTCTAAATTTGTTGGTGAAGATAAGTTTGTCCTGTGGAACACCTCCGACCCCTCGACTGAGAACTCCAGAGTACCTGAAGACTTGAAACAAAGACTTCAAGTTTACACCAACAGGTATGATGAGACTTCTTATATAATCAACAAGTTGATACAATCAGACTCCGGCCTGTACCAAGAGAAGTGTTGGACTGAGGACAAAGTGACACGTGAGACAAACTTCAGCATTGTTGTTTGTGGTGAAATGAATGATATGAAAAGAGTTGAGACGAGTCTTGGAGGAACATTGGAGATACCATGTGATGGAGCAGCTGAAAATCTGACAGTCCAGTGGATGCAGTGGGATCAAGGATCATAGAGAAGAGTTTTTAAGGACAATACGACATTGTTGGTGAACAGTTCACCAGAAACAATCCAAAAGGTGGAAAATACATCAACTCTTCGTGTATCCAACATCAGAAACAATAAGTTCCATATCTGTCTGGTGATGAACCAACAGCAGTGTGTCAGCAGACAATATGTCTTGTTGATCATGAGACCAGAGACATTCATTCACTCAGTGGAAGAGACAGCAGCATTGCAGTGTCCTGATGACATCACTGACCAGCCTCCTGATGACATCACTGACCAGCCTCCTGATGACATCACTGACCAGCCTCCAGTCTGGAAAAGGAACGATGAACGTGATTGGATGAACTTTGACCAAATGAAGAACATTTTCTCCATTAAGAATCAGTACATTGACCAAAACAACTCACTGGTGTTTTCATCTCTGATGTTGAATCATTCAGGTGTGTACAGCTGTGTTGGTGATTACACATTAAAAGAGTACTATCTTGTAGTGTGTCCAACATATGACCCACCTGCTGTAGAGCTCTTCTCAGAGGGAGATGAAGTCACTCTCAGATGCAACACTAGTTGGAGAGAGAGAGGGACGTCTGTTTGGTTCATTAAGTCGAAACAAACAGAAGGAAAATTTGTCTCAATGTTTGAGATGAAACGTCTGACGAGCAGATTTAACATTTCTGACCCTAATATGAGCCTGATAATCTCTAATGTCTCAGTAGAAGACACAGGGGAGTATTGGTGTGTAGAATTAGACTGGTACTATCCGTGTGTTTCAGGATCCAAAACTCTTGTAAAGTTCAGAGAGCCCGTTGTGGTTTCCTCCCCCGTCCATGTAGTGAAGTCCTCACTGTTCATTGTCCTGCTGGTGATGCTTTGTGTTGCTGTGCTCGCTGTGATCCTGAAGACCAGGAGAGGAGAGCAGCCTCCAGCTGACACAGTGGTCGAGTACGTAAACGTTCCAATGCAGGAATCATCTTTATAATGCTTGTGTCTCGTTGCTTTTACAGTGTGTGATATATGTGCATCTTAAAAACAAACAAAAAGCCACATCTACTGTTGTGATGAAAAAAAAAGAATCAAATGTAAATATGATTTTATTATGACAAACATTATAGTATTTTGGTTGTATTTGTTTTTTAAATAAAAAATTTTCATCATCTGTTTCCAAAAAATATCTATGAAATGTTTTGTGAAGTACTCGTGATGAATTATGTTTTATCCATGAAATATATTTTCAAATTCTTTGTTTTTTATTTACTGAGTTTCACTTGGATGCGACACCCTTAGTCAGAAATGTGGGTTTATTATTATTAATTAGTCTTAATGTGAAAAGTAAAAACAGACATGAAAAGATGAGTAAGAAGTGAAGATAAAGAAACAAATAAATAAAGATATTTAAGGTGATGGTGAAGTTGTTGTGGATATCTGCCTGCACTCTGACCACAGGAGGCGGCTCATCTGTTTTGGAATCATATTTTATAAACATTTAAACAATTCTTTCTTTCATCTTTTGACTTTTGTCTTGTTTTATTACACAGATTTTGTTTTGAAATGTAATGATAATATGTTTAATTTTCATTTATATGTGAAATAATTTGTGTTGCTTTTAATGCATAAATCATATTATTGTGTTATCTATCAGTTTTGTTGCTGTTATATGTACAACCCTGTTTTTAACAGAGTTGGGACGCTGTGTAAAATGTAAATAAAAATGATTTGCAGATCATATAAATCCATATTTTATTGAAAATAAAACAACATTTTTCAGCTTCAACATTTGACATGTTGTCTTTTGTCTATGAAAAATATGTTTTTATTATTTTATCTTGTATCAATTTGATTGCAGCAACACCTCAAAAAAGAGTCAACAAAACACAGGAAATGTTGTGTAAAGATAAAAAAAAATACCTGGTGGAACATCTCATAACTAATTAGGTTACCATGGCAACAGATCAGTAACATGATTGGGTATAAAAGATGATTTCAGAGAGGCGGAGTCTCTCAGCAGTGAAGATGGAGAGAGGTTCACCACTCTGTGAAAGACTGTGGAAAAGTAGTGCAACAATCTGAGAATAATGTTCCTCATTCACCAACCGTTCTGAAGAAGAAGTTCATTCTTAAAACTTCACAAAGCATCAAGGTTTTGAAAATTGTTGGAAATCACCAGTTGATTCCACCGAGTTGTTTGATCAGAGACACCAATAGGCAGATTCAATCAGCAAGTTGATTTATTCAGCAACTTCAGCATACATGATATCACGGAGAGCCCAACATCAACCAGAGGTCTCTCTGTTGGAGTCTGATCTGAGCACTCGATATTACATACTTTATACACAGTAGGGCGGGACTTTAGTCTCGGATGTTTCACAAGAGGAGTAACAACTCCTTATAGAGAGTTGGTACTGTAACTTCCTGAATCTGAGTTCAGCTCGCGTGTGAGTTGTCAAGTACCCAAACTGGACTTACTTCGTGTTCTCATGACCTTGGGCACACAGCTGTGTGCAGCACATCTTAATGCTGAGTTGACAGGGTTACATATAGTATCATAATAGCATTTGATTAAGACTGGATTAAACATATATATATATATATATATATATATATATATATATATATAAATGGGCATATCATAAGCATAATCTACCACAATTTAAGCATAATCTACCACATTTAAGCATAATCTACCACAATAGTCACTACTCTATCACCATGACAACCGGACAACAGCTTTGTCTTCCAGGTTTGTCAGCAATGAATCGCTTGTTCGGAAAAATGTAATTAATTGGACTTTTACAGTGAAAACTATTCAAAGATGATCTGTATTTCACTTGTCTCCCACACACACACACACACACACACACACACACACACTCCTCCCCACCAGCATGTTTGATGGGTCGGCCCACAACGGTTGGTTCTCCCACCGAACAAAGACATGCGTTCTGTGTTCCTGGTGGTTCTGAATTGGATATTAATGGTTGTGTGTGTGTTTGGGCCTTCGGTCCAGCGTGTACTCCACCTTCACCCAACGTCAGCTGTTGATTCTAGATAATCAATGGACGGATGGATCTGGCACCTCGCTGTCTAAAAGCAACCTCACTAAACGTATCTAACCCTTTGATCTGTAACTTGTGAAATGAGACAGACCACATGATGCAGAGTGTCGTGCTGAAAAGTTCCACGTGACGATCTGATAAAGAAGTCGTGTTCCTCCTCCGACCACAGATGACAAGTCTCTGCTGAGGGTTGGACCACAGTACTTAGAGCGAGGTGAGCAGAGTCGGTGTTCCACTCAGGAGGAGACCTCAGAGCAGAATGGCTGCAGTCACACAGATCTTCTTCCTGCTGGTTGCTCTCATCTACAACATTCAAGCTGACCAGATTCTCGAGGTGATGGATCAAGGACGCGATTATTTCTTCCATCCACCAAAAGAGAACAACTCCTGCCTGATTTCTAAATTTGTTGGTGAAGATAAGTTTGTCCTGTGGAACACCTCCGACCCCTCGACTGAGAACTCCAGAGTACCTGAAGACTTGAAACAAAGACTTCAAGTTTACACCAACAGGTATGATGAGACTTCTTATATAATCAACAAGTTGATACAATCAGACTCCGGCCTGTACCAAGAGAAGTGTTGGACTGAGGACAAAGTGACACGTGAGACAAACTTCAGCATTGTTGTTTGTGGTGAAATGAATGATATGAAAAGAGTTGAGACGAGTCTTGGAGGAACATTGGAGATACCATGTGATGGAGCAGCTGAAAATCTGACAGTCCAGTGGATGCAGTGGGATCAAGGATCATAGAGAAGAGTTTTTAAGGACAATACGACATTGTTGGTGAACAGTTCACCAGAAACAATCCAAAAGGTGGAAAATACATCAACTCTTCGTGTATCCAACATCAGAAACAATAAGTTCCATATCTGTCTGGTGATGAACCAACAGCAGTGTGTCAGCAGACAATATGTCTTGTTGATCATGAGACCAGAGACATTCATTCACTCAGTGGAAGAGACAGCAGCATTGCAGTGTCCTGATGACATCACTGACCAGCCTCCTGATGACATCACTGACCAGCCTCCTGATGACATCACTGACCAGCCTCCAGTCTGGAAAAGGAACGATGAACGTGATTGGATGAACTTTGACCAAATGAAGAACATTTTCTCCATTAAGAATCAGTACATTGACCAAAACAACTCACTGGTGTTTTCATCTCTGATGTTGAA
>NW_027185420.1:1461682-1509182 GCF_022577435.1 Embiotoca jacksoni | reverse complement strand
TAGTCTTAATGTGAAAAGTAAAAACAGACATGAAAAGATGAGTAATAAGTGAAGATAAAGAAACAAATAAATAAAGATATATAAGGTGATGGTGAAGTTGTTGTGGATATCTGCCTGCACTCTGACCACAGGAGGCGGCTCATCTCTTTTGGAATCATATTTTATAAACATTTAAACAATTCTTTCTTTTATCTTTTGACTTTTGTCTTGTGTTATTGCACAGATTTTGTTTTGAAATGTAATGATAATATGTTTAATTTTCATTTATATGTGAAATAATTTGTGTTGCTTTTAATGCATAAATCATATTATTGTTATCTCTCAGTTTTGTTGCTGTTATATGTACAACCCTGTTTTTAACAGAGTTGGGACGCTGTGTAAAATGTAAATAAAAATGATTTGCAGATCATATAAATCCATATTTTATTGAAAATAAAACAACATTTTTCAGCTTCAACATTTGACATGTTGTCTTTTGTCTATGAAAAATATTTTCTTATTATCTTATCTGATATCAATTTGATTGCAGCAACACCTCAAAAAAGAGTCAACAAAACACAGGAAATGTTGTGTAAAGATAAAAAAAAAATACCTGGTGGAACATCTCAACTAATTAGGTTACCATGGCGACAGATCAGTAACATGATTGGGTATAAAAGATGATTTCAGAGAGGCAGAGTCTCTCAGCAGTGAAGATGGAGAGAGGTTCACCACTCTGTGAAAGACTGTGGAAAAGTAGTGCAACAATCTGAGAATAATGTTCCTCATTCACCAACCGTTCTGAAGAAGCAGTTCATTCTTAAAACTTCAAAAAGCATCATGGTTTTGAAAATTGTTGGAAATCACCAGTTGATTCCACCGAGTTGTTTGATCAGAGACACCAATAGGCAGATTCAATCAGCAAGTTGATTTATTCAGCAACTTCAGCATACATGATATCACGGAGAGCCCAACATCAACCAGAGGTCTCTCTGTTGGAGTCTGATCTGAGCACTCGATATTACATACTTTATACACAGTAGGGCGGGACTTTAGTCTCGGATGTTTCACAAGAGGAGTAACAACTCCTTATAGAGAGTTGGTACTGTAACTTCCTGAATCTGAGTTCAGCTCGCGTGTGAGTTGTCAAGTACCCAAACTGGACCGCGCCCTTACTTCGAGTTCTCATGACCTTGGGCACACAGCTGTGTGCAGCACATCTTAATGCTGAGTTGACAGGGTTACATATAGTATCATAATAGCATTTGATTAAGACTGGATTAAACATATATATAAATGGGCATAGCATAAGCATAATCTACCACAATTTAAGCATAATCTACCACATTTAAGCATAATCTACCACAATAGTCACTACACTATCACCATGACAACCGGACAACAGCTTTGTCTTCCAGGTTTGTCAGCAATGAATCGCTTGTTAGGAAAAATGTAATTAATTGGACTTTTACAGTGAAAACTATTCAAAGATGATCTGTATCTCACTTGTCTCCCACACACACACACACGCACATGCACACGCTCACGCACACACACACACACACACACACACACACACACACACACACACACACTCCTCCCCACCAGCATGTTTGATGGGTCGGCCCACAACGGTCGGTTCTCCCACAGAACAAAGACATGCGTTCTGTGTTCCTGGTGGTTCTGAATTGGATATTAATGGTTGTGTGTGTGTGTGTTTGGGCCTTCGGTCCACCGTGTACTCCACCTTCACCCAACGTCAGCTGTTGATTCTAGATAATCAATGGACGGATGGATCTGGCACCTCGCTGTCTAAAAGCAACCTCACTAAACGTATCTAACCCTTTGATCTGTAACTTGTGAAATGAGACAGACCACATGATGCACAGTGTCGTGCTGAAAAGTTCCACGTGACGATCTGATAAAGAAGTCGTGTTCCTCCTCCGACCACAGATGACAAGTCTCTGCTGAGGGTTGGACCACAGTACTTAGAGCGAGGTGAGCAGAGTCGGTGTTCCACTCAGGAGGAGACCTCAGAGCAGAATGGCTGCAGTCACGCAGATCTTCTTCCTGCTGGTTGCTCTCATCTACAACATTCAAGCTGACCAGATTATCAAGGTGGAATATCCAGGGAGGTCTTTCTACTTCTATCCACCAAAAGAGAACAACTTCTGCCTGATTTCTAAATTTGTTGGTGAAGATAAGTTTGTCCTGTGGAACACCTCCGACCCCTCGACTGAGAACTCCACAGTACCTGAAGACTTGAAACAAAGACTTGAAGTTGACACCAACAGGAATAATGAGACTTCTTATAGAATCAACAAGTTGATCCATTCAGACTCCGGCCTGTACCAAGAGGAGTGTTGGACTGAGGACAAAGTGACACGTGAGACAAACTTCAGCATTGTTGTTTGTGGCAAAATGAATGTTGGAAAAATAGTTGAGAAGAGTCTTGGAGGAACATTGGAGATACCATGTGAGGGAGCAGCTGAAAATCTGACGGTCCAGTGGCTGCAGAAAGATCAAGAATCATGGAGAAGAGTTTTTCAGGACAATACGACATTGTTGGTGAACAGTTCAAAAGAAATAATCCAAAAGGTGGAAAATACATCAACTCTTCATGTCTCCAACATCAGAAACGATAAGGATTACATTTGTCTGGTGATGAACCAACAGCGGTGTGTCAGCAGTCAATATGTCGAGTTGTTCATGAGACCAGAGACAATCATTCACTCAGTGGAAGAGACAGCAGCGTTGCAGTGTCCTGATGACATCACTGACCAGCCTCCAGTCTGGAAAAGGAACGATGGACCTATAATGATGAACTTTGACCTAATGCAGGTCATTTTCTCCACTAAGAATCAGTACATTGACCAAAACAACTCACTGGTGTTTTCATCTCTGATGTTAAATCATTCAGGTTTGTACCGCTGTGGTGTTGATTACACATTAAAACAGTACGATCTTCTAGTGTGTCCAACATATGACCCACCTGATGTAGAGCTCTTCTCAGAGGGAGATGAAGTCACTCTCAGATGCAACACTAGTTGGGGAGAGATTAAGAAGCCTGAATGGTTCATTAAGTCGAATCAAACAGAAGGAAAATTCTTCTCAATTGATGAGATGAAATGTCTGACGAGCAGATTTAACATTTCTGACTCTAATATGAGCCTGATAATCTCTAATGTCTCAGTAGAAGACACAGGGGAGTATTGGTGTGTAGATATAGACGGGAACTATCAGTGTGTTTCAGGATCCAAAACTCTTGTAAAGTTCAGAGAGCCCGTTGTGGTTTCCTCCCCCGTCCATGTAGTGAAGTCCTCACTGTTCAGTGTCCTGCTGGTGATGGTTTGTGTTGCTGTGCTCGCTGTGATCCTGAAGACCAGGAGAGGAGAGCAGCCTCCAGCTGACACAGTGGTCGAGTACGTAAACGTTCCAATGCAGGAATCATCTTTATAATGCTTGTGTCTCGTTGCTTTTACAATGTGTGATATATGTGCATCTTAAAAACAAACAAAAAGCCACATCGACTGTTGTGATGAGAAAAAAGAATCAAATGTAAATATGATTTTTCTATGACAAACATTACAGTATTTTGGTTATATTTGTTTTTTAAGTATTTTTTTTCCTTCATCTGTGTCCAAAAAATATCTATGAAATGTTTTGTGAAGTACTCGTGATGAATTATATTTTATCCGTGAAATATATTTTCAAATTCTTTGTTTTTTTATTTACTGAGTTTCACTTGGATGCGACACCCTTAGTCAGAAATGTGGGTTTATTATTATTAATTAGTCTTAATGTGAAAAGTGAAAACAGACGTGAAAAGATGAGTAATAAGTGAAGATAAAGAAACAAATAAATAAAGATATATAAGGTGATGGTGAAGTTGTTGTGGATATCTGCCTGCACTCTGACCACAGGAGGCGGCCCATCTCTTTTGGAATCATATTTTATAAACATGTAAACAATTCTTTCTTTTATCTTTTGACTTTTGTCTTGTTTTATTACACAGATTTTGTTTTTAAATGTAACGATAATATGAAAATGTTTATTTTTTCATTTATATGTGAAATAATTTGTGTTGCTTTTAATGCATAAATCACATTATTGAGTTATCTATCAGTTTTGTTGCTGTTATATGTACAACCCTGTTTTTAACAGAGTTGGGACGCTGTGTAAAATGTAAATAAAAATGATTTGCAGATCATATAAATCCATATTTTATTGACAATAAAACTAACATTTTTCAGCTTCAACATTTGACATGTTGTGTTTTGTCTATGAAAAATATGTTCTTATTATCTTATCTTATATCAATTTGATTGCAGCAACACCTCAAAAAAGAGTCAACAAAACACAGGAAATGTTGAGTAAAGATAAAAAAAAAAAATACCTGGTGCTCCATCCCCTTTGTAAATCAGCAGCCACACCACAAAATGGCCGCCGATTTACAAACTGCAGACTGGGTGTGTGAGAGGAAACGTAGCTAAAACCACTGAAGATAACGTGTCTTCAAACACAGATAACAGAGAGTTGTTGCTAGGAAGGGTTGCTGTGTGTGTGTGTGTGTGTGAGAGAGAGAATATTACGCAATCAGATATAGAGATTATGACTTCAACATGGATCATGAACACCAGCCGACACTTCTCTGAAACTGTTGACTAATATTAACACAACAGTTACTCTGAAATGTTTTAATCTCTGAAATTTAATCTATCGTCTGTTTGATGTATAGAAAAAAACATGTGGGACCAACAACCGTACAGTAAAGTAGAGACAGAAGCCCATTGGTTCATTTTCTTGACTGACAGCGGGCCGGTCCAATCACATCTCTGAATCCACCTCAGCCCTCCCCCTCTGTCCTGTTTCTCATGTCAGATGTCCTGCAGATCAAAGCTCAAAGGGGCTGAGACTCTGTGGAGAGACAGGAAGTTAAAGGAGGACAGTAGAGATATGACCTCTGTGGACAGAGGAGGAGAGAGACAGGGAGGATGAGGAGGGACAGAGGACACAGGAGGAGAGAGACAGAGACAGGGAGGTTGAGTAGGGACAGTGGACACAGGAGGAGAGAGATCCCCTCCTCCTCATGACCCCCCCTCCTTATGACCCCATCTGCCTCAACCGGTTCGGGTGGGAGGAGAGCAGAGAGAGAAAAGGACAGCATAGAGATAGAAGAGAAGAACTGTTGGTGGAGACGACAAACGCAGAGCAGAGACATGCAGCTCCATGACGGGACATCTGGAAAAGAAAGAACAGAAACTACACGAGTGAAGGAACTGAATGGAGACAACAGATAATAAGAAGAAACTATGGGAGAGAAGAAGATGGTGAGGTATGAGTCAGTTAAAGAGTAGGAGGAAAGAAAAGAAGCTCAGCATGTAACGAGGTTCTCCAGCAGCCTCGGCCTATAACAGCATAACTAAGGGTTGGTTCAGGTCTACCTGAGCCAGCCCTAACTATAGGCTTTATCAAGAAGGAACGTTTTGAGTCTAATCTTAAAGCTAGAGAGGGTTTCTGCCCCTCCAACACAAACTGGGAGCTGGTTCCACAGGGGAGGAGCCTGAAAACTGAAGCTCCGCCTCCCATTCTACTTCTGGAAACTCTAGGAACCACAAGTAGACCAGCGTACTGAGAGAGAAGTGCTCTGCTGGGATTATATGGTTCTATAAGATCTCTAAGATATGATGGAGCCTGGTCATGTAGAGCTTTGTAAGTCATCAAGAGAATTTTAAACTCTGTTCTTGATTTCACAGGAAGCCAGTGAAGAGAAGATAAAACTGGAGAAATATGATCTCTCTTGCTAAATCCCGTCAGTACTCTTGCTGCAGCATTTTGGATCAGCTGCAAGGTTTTTAATGAGTAATTTGGACATCCTAACAACAAGGAATTACAATAATCTAGTCTAGAAGTAACAAACGCATGAATGAGTTTTTCTGCATCACGCTGAGGAAGGATTTTCCTGATTTTATTAATATTACGTAGATGAAAGAAGGCAGTTCTGGAGATTTGCTTAATATGGTGGCTAACGGACAAATCCTCATCAAAGATGACTCCAAGGTTCATCACAGTTTTGCTGGAGGCCAAGAGAATGTCATCTGGAGTAACTAACTATAACAGTAACTATATGGGTCCATTGTTTTCTTTCCACTGATAGTCAGTCATGTTTTATATAAGTGAGAGATGTTTGCAGAATGTTGTTGGATACTGGAGAGGATTACAGTGTACAACAAGAACTTGAACGACTTGGATTCATTTGAACATAATTATAATAAATTGAGATGTTGTTTTCAAAGTTTGTCTGCTGTAAACATTGGTTCTTTGGCTCCTTGATGGTCTAGTGGCTAGGATTAGGGGCTTTCACTGCCGTGGCCCGGGTTCAATTCCTGTTCAGGGAATGAAGCAGCAGCAGAACCCCTATTCTATACCAAAGTAATAGTTCTCTTGTTAAAAGAGCCAACTTTGGGACAACGTGGTAAGTGTGTGAATTACGTTTGTTGTCATCCTTCTTCATTGTCATGTCTCCCTGATGCAGATTGGATCAGATTGGGTGCTCACACCACCAGTCAAGAATGAAGTCTTGATCAGGGAATGATATTTTGGCACTACAATACACTGGTGTCCAACCAAGAGATATGCAACATGCCTACTTGTATCCAAGTTTCATAGGTTTCATCGCAGATTTAAAATTGTTCCATCACAAAAAGATCCAAATCAGAAGACACATCACATTAGGTGAATGGCATTTATTGACCTGGCTTAACTCATGCATTGGCCGGGAGTCGAACACAGGTCAAATGCTTGGGAAGCAGCTATTCTCACCACTATACCACCAATGCCTGCCCTGATACATGGCCAAGGCGGTATGTGACAATTTAAAAGCCCAGAATGGCATTTGCCAACATCTGATGTCTGATGCGTGAATGAAGGGAAAAAGGGGCAATAGTGGATCTCTACAAAAAGCTTACACCCATGCATCTCATGAAAATAGGAGTAAATGTCACAGATCTTGTAGTTAACGGGATTCAAACCTGCAGGAGACTCTCCGTCGGATGCCTCATCGTTACTTGTCCAAAAGAGCAAGTTGAAACACTTTATGCCAGCCTCTAATTGACATCTTCAACTTTCGTTTGGCCTTACCGCCTTACAGGGGCAGCTGGGCGGGTGGTTGTGGGAGCCAGACCACTCTGTCCCAAAAAGGACGCGCCTTTACCAGGTGAATGCATTGGCCAGCAATTAAACCGTGTCCAACTGCTTGGGAAGCAGCTCTTCACACCATCATACCACCAATGATACATCCCTTCTGCCTTTTTCTTCAGTGGAAGTAGCTACGACACCTTCAACCGTAGACGCTGGAAAAACAGAGAGAAAGAGCAGGATAACCCTTCTCATCAGTTTCAGAGGAAAAAATTGAATTCCTCATCAAAATACATTGAATTGGCCTGAACAACTAAGAACCGATCCCTGATAGTGTTGCGGCGAGTATTCGGAGCTTTCACCGCCACGGCCCGGGTGTCGATTCCCAGTGAGGGAATTGTGAGGTCGTCTCAAACGGAGAACAAATGCCAATATTTGGAACGTTACCACTGTCTGAATCACTCACTCTTACTCTTTTCTTTGTTTTCTTGCTCCTGACTGGACGTCATTGGGCTCTCAGACAACAATAAATGCTCCATACACAACACATTGTTCTAATCCCAGAGATTCTATTACAGAATTGTGGGCTCATCCGGGATTTGAACCCGGGACCTCTCGCACCCAAAGCGAGAATCATACCCCTAGACCAACGAGCCATGAAAACATGCATTTGGACGTCCTTTTAGAGAGCACCTGGACATTTTAGTACTGCCCCAGTAAGTGTACGAACATGAAATAGTTCCATATGTGAGAATACCAAAGGAAGTACGGTATTCAGAACACAGTCCTTGTCTCTTTCTCACTGGTTGGATCCAGTTTCTTGATTGTCTTGGATAATAGCAAAAACTGCACCTGTTTGATTTTTACCAGCCTGAGTCCAAATCAAGTCTACTTGTATTTCATTTTATGCATTTTATCTGTTTTATCTCATTTCTTTTCTATTTTTTAAAATGTTCCTTTATATCTGTTTTTATGTGAAACACTGCATGTAATTCTCTTGCTGTGAAATAATTTGAGGTGAATTTCATGAAATGTATGATCATTATTATTAATATTTTTTTTAAATTATTATTAGTTAAGCACAGTAATTGTTCCTGCACTAAACGCAATAATGTCAAGTGCAGGCACAATTACAGAGAGGGTGTTGAAGAACATGATTTACTAATACAAACATTATATTTTAAAAACTAATTTCAGCATCCAAACACAATTCAAACCTATATTCAATAAATTATTTCAAAAATATGAATTTCGACCTAATAGAATAAATAGAAATACATGATAGTATTCTTTAATCAGTATTTTTTAACTTCCAGATTATAAGACTTCTAAGCTGAGTACACGTGTTTACAATGTAATACAGTTTACATTCTTTGAAAACTGCCAGATATTTATGGAACACTGAAACTTGTAAAGTTGCATTATATAAAGTTACAAAATTTCTAAATTGACAAAACCTGAACTAGTAAAACACTTTAACAAATATAGTTTGTCCTCTAAGTCTTCTAACTGGTTGCAGAACTCCCTTTTGCAGAATTTTGAAATAACCTGTATAACTGTAATAACTGTAAAAGTTGGGCTTCAATCAGTAGTTAATAAAAACTAAGAAAAGAATATACAAGAGAGATAAATGCAATACTACCTGTCAAAATTTGATGGATGGTGACCTTTGACCTTAGCCCCTCCGCTGGTCTTGTTATAGACCCCTCCCCATCCATATGACTTGTGAGCACCACCTGCTGGTAGCACCCAATTCAGTAGCTTTTATTTAAGATCTTAGTAAATCAGGCCCTTCGTGTTTCACCACTCAGCCTATACATACCCTGGACCAACACATTGCGTGAGGTGGCAGCACTGGGGGCAGATGTTCCACCCCCTTCAATCCCCTCCATCAGAGGCCTTCCTGAATTGTTGGAGGACCAGCTCCTCTGGAACAGAACATTCTGGAGGAGCTGGTCCTCCTCCTGTCTTCCTCTCATCATTCTTTTTCCTGTTTGCTTCAGGCAAGATGAACACTTCTCATTTTACACAGCATGAATTCCACACAGTGAAAGAATGAATCAGGAACAGAAACTAGATTCCACTTTGTAGGATGGTTTCATGCTTGATGTGGATCTGCTGCCTTGTCACAGCCTCTCACCTAACTGTAACCCAACAAGATGCACTCTTTGTCTGGCCTACAACCCTATACCTAACCCCCCTCTGCTTGTAGGCAAGAGAATGTCGTCCCAACAATAAATAAAACTACATTTAACTACCTCCCTACCTCCCTACTTACCTCCTTCCCTCCCGACCCACCTCCCTACGTCCTAACCTCTCTATCTACCTCCGTACGTCTGGGCTATCTGCTCCAGCTCCAGGTGCTCCTTCTCTGCTCCCTCTCCCCAGCTGCTGGCGCTACGTCTGGTCTACGTCTATGAAAAATATTTTCTCATTATTTTATCTTACATCAATTTGATAGCAGCAACACCTCAAAAAAGAGTCAACAAAACACTGGAAAAGTTGTGTAAAGATAAAAAAAAATACCTGATGGGACATCTCATAACTAATTAGGTTACCATGGCAAAAGATCAGTAACATGATTGGGTATAAAAGATGATTTCAGAGAGGCGGAGTCTCTCAGCAGTGAAGATGGAGAGAGGTTCACCACTCTGTGAAAGACTGTGGAAAAGTAGTGCAACAATCTGAGAATAATGTTCCTCATTCACCAACCGTTCTGAAGAAGAAGTTCATTCTTAAAACTTCACAAAGCATCATGGTTTTGAATAGTCACTACACTATCACCATGACAACCGGACAACAGCTTTGTCTTCCAGGTTTGTCAGCAATGAATCGCTTGTTGGGAAAAATTTAATTAATTGGACTTTTACAGTGAAAACTATTCAAAGATAATCTGTAGCTCACTTGTCTCCCACACACACACACACACACACATATGCATATGGTGTTCTTTTTTTTCTCTTTTTTTATCATGGAGGACGTATGTGAGGGCCTCACCCACCAAACCATGAATGTGCTTGTGACTCATCATTCTCTGAACCCAGCAGACATGTCGGTTGTGATGGAGGGCATCCAAGTGTTCAATGGGTGTGGATACTAAAGCAACGCATGCCTGCTGTTGATAAGACTGATCTACGTCCTCAACCATGAGTATTCCAAAAAGCTTCAGATTCTGGGTTTGTTTATATATTTTCGTCTTAGCTCTTATGCACGCATAAACACATTTGAAGTGTTCAAGACACTTTTTTTTCTGCTGAATTAAGAGAGTCCTTGTGTAACCTTTGTTAAAGAAAGAGTAATTGACAAGATCAACTCCTGTGTCTGACATTTCAATTTTTAAGTAAAGCTTACCTTTTCTGAATAGCCAATGAGACATATTGATTTATTATTGATAATATATTAAGAGTTTCTATTACTCCCTTTTATAAGTAATCAGTAGTGTAATGTATTGAGAAATATCAAGTAGACTTTACCTAATTTCGTTTAGTGTGTCATAGCTGTTAAATGTAGGTATTTTTTTACTCAAAACAAGGGGGGAAATCAAACAAAACAAACAGTGTAAATTGTTACCTCACTTTTATTGAGTAGATTATATAAATTTAATTTTACAGTGCACCAACAAAATAGAGTTAGAAACATTTAAGAGTAACTGTCAATATTAGTCAACAGTTTAAGAGAAGTGTGTCGGCTGGTGTTCATGATCCATGTTGAAGTCATAATCTCTATATCTGATTTGTTCATATTCTTTACAAGAAACATGTTAGCTTCAGGGGTTTTAGCTCACTTTAACAGCCATGACTTGCTCCTGTGTGTGTTTTCTCCCACAGAACAAAGACATGCGTTCTGTGTTCCTGGTGGTTCTGAATTGGATATTAATGGTTGTGTGTGTGTGTTTGGGCCTTCGGTCCAGCGTGCACTCCACCTTCACCCAACGTCAGCTGTTGATTCTAGATAATCAATGGACGGATGGATCTGGCACCTCGCTGTCTAAAAGCAACCTCACTAAACGTATCTAACCCTTTGATCTGTAACTTGTGAAACGAGACAGACCACATGATGCAGAGTGTCGTGCTGAAAAGTTCCACGTGACGATCTGATAAAGAAGTCGTGTTCCTCCTCCGACCACAGATGACAAGTCTCTGCTGAGGGTTGGACCACAGTACTTAGAGCGAGGTGAGCAGAGTCGGTGTTCCACTCAGGAGGAGACCTCAGAGCAGAATGGCTGCAGTCACACAGATCTTCTTCCTGCTGGTTGCTCTCATCTACAACATTCAAGCTGACCAGATTCTCAAGGTGGAAGATCCAGGGAGGTCTTTCTACTTCCTGCCACCAAAAGAGAACAACTTCTGCCTGATTTCTAAATTTGTTGGTGAAGATAAGTTTGTCCTGTGGAACACCTCCGACCCCTCGACTGAGAACTCCACAGTACCTGAAGACTTGAAACAAAGACTTCAAGTTGGCACCGACTGGAATAATGAGATTTCTTATAGAATCAAGAAGTTGATCCAATCAGACTCCGGCCTGTACCAAGAGGAGTGTTGGACTGAGGACAAAGTGACACGTGAGACAAACTTCAGCATTGTTGTTTGTGGCAAAATGAATGATGGAAAAACTTTTAAAACGAGTCTTGGAGGAACATTGGAGATAACATGTAAGGGAGCAGCTGAAAATCTGACGGTCCAGTGGCTGCAGAAGGATCAAGGATCATGAAGAGTTTTTAAGGACAATACGACATTGTTGGTGAAGAGTTCACCAGAAACAATCCAAAAGTTGGAAAATACATCAACTCTTCATGTATCCAACATCAGAAATGATAAGTTCTACAACTGTCTGGTGATGAACCAACAGCAGTGTGTCAGCAGTCAATATGTCTGGTTGTTCATGAGACCAGAGACAATCAATCACTCAGTGGAAGAGACAGCAGCGTTGCAGTGTCCTGATGACATCACTGACCAACCTCCTGATGACATCACTGACCAGCCTCCTGATGACATCACTGACCAGCCTCCAGTCTGGAAAAGGTACCATGAAACTGATTGGATGAACTTTGACCAAATGCAGGACATTTTCTCCACTAAGAATCAGTACGTTGACCAAAACAACTCACTGGTGTTTTCACCTCTGATGTTGAACCATACAAGTTTCTACAGCTGTGGTGTTGATTACGTATTAAAAGAGTACGATCTTCTAGTGTGTCCAACATATGACCCACCTGCTGTAGAGCTCTTCTCAGAGGGAGATGAAGTCACTCTCAGATGCAGCATTAGTTGGAGAGAGAGAAGGAAGCCTGAATGGTTCATTAAGTCGAATCAAACAGAAGGAAAATTTGTCTCAATTGATGAGATGAAACGTCTGACGAGCAGATTTAACATTTCTGACTCTAATATGAGCCTGATAATCTCTAATGTCTCAGTAGAAGACACAGGGGAGTATTGGTGTGTAGATGTAGACGGGTACTATCAGTGTGTTTCAGGATCCAAAACTCTTGTAAAGTTCAGAGAGCCCGTTGTGGTTTCCTCCCCCGTCCATGTAGTGAAGTCCTCGCTGTTCATTGTCCTGCTGGTGATGCTTTGTGTTGCTGTGCTCGCTGTGATCCTGAAGACCAGGAGAGGAGAGCAGCCTCCAGCTGACACAGTGGTCGAGTACGTAAACGTTCCAATGCAGGAATCATCTTTATAATGCTTGTGTCTCGTTGCTGTTACAGTGTGTGATATATGTGCATCTTAAAAACAAACAAAAAGCCACATCGACTGTTGTGATGAAAAAAAAGAATCAAATGTAAATATGATTTTATTTCTACACGCATAATAGTATTTTGGTTGTATTTGTTTTTTATATATTTGTTTTCCTTCATCTGTGACCAAAAAATACCTATGAAATGTTTTGTGAATTACTCGTGATGAATTATATTTTATCCATGAAATATATTTTCAAATTCTTTGTTTTTTATTTACTGAGTTTCACTTGGATGCGACACCCTTAGTCAGAAATGTGGGTTTATTATTATTAATTAGTCTTAATGTGAAAAGTAAAAACAGACGTGAAAAGATGAGTAAGAAGTGAAGATAAAGAAACAAATAAATAAAGATATATAAGGTGATGGTGAAGTTGTTGTGGATATCTGCCTGCACTCTGACCACAGGAGGCGGCCCATCTCTTTTGGAATCATATTTTATAAACATGTAAACAATTCTTTCTTTTATCTTTTGACTTTTGTCTTGTTTTATTACACAGATTTTGTTTTTAAATGTAACGATAATATGAAAATGTTTATTTTTTCATTTATATGTGAAATAATTTGTGTTGCTTTTAATGCATAAATCACATTATTGAGTTATCTATCAGTTTTGTTGCTGTTATATGTACAACCCTGTTTTTAACAGAGTTGGGACGCTGTGTAAAATGTAAATAAAAATGATTTGCAGATCATATAAATCCATATTTTATTGAAAATAAAACTAACATTTTTCAGCTTCAACATTTGACATGTTGTGTTTTGTCTATGAAAAATATGTTCTTATTATCTTATCTTATATCAATTTGATTGCAGCAACACCTCAAAAAAGAGTCAACAAAACACTGGAAATGTTGAGTAAAGATAAAAAAAAAAAATACCTGGTGCTCCATCCCCTTTGTGTATGTGTGTGTGTGTGTTTGTGTGGATGTGTGTGTGTGTGTGTGTGTGTGTGTGTGTCTATGTGTGTGTGTGTGTGTGTGTGTGTGTGTGTGTGTGTGTGTGTGTGTGTGTGTGTGTGTGAGAGAGAGAGAATATTACGCAATCAGATATCTAGATTAAGACTTCAACATGGATCATGAACACCAGCCGACACACTTCTCTTAAACTGTTGACTAATATTGACAGTTACTCTTAAATGTTTCTAACTCTATTTTGTTGGTGCACTGTAAAATTAAATTTATATAATCTACTCAATAAAAGTGAGGTAACAACTCTGTGGAGAGACAGGAAGTTAAAGGAGGACAGTAGAGATATGACCTCTGTAGACAGAGGAGGAGAGAGACAGGGAGGATGAGGAGGGACAGAGGACACAGGAGGAGAGAGACAGGGAGGGTGAGGAGGGACAGAGGACACAGGAGGAGAGACAGGGAGGATGAGGAGGGACAGAAGACACAGGTGGAGAGAGACAGGGAGGATGAGGAGGGACAGAGGACACAGGAGGAGAGAGACAGAGACAGGGAGGTTGAGTAGGGACAGAGGACACAGGAGGAGAGAGACAGGGAGGGTGAGGAGGGACAGAGGACACAGGAGGAGAGACAGGGAGGATGAGGAGGGACAGAGGACACAGGTGGAGAGAGACAGGGAGGATGAGGAGGGACAGAGGACACAGGAGGAGAGAGACAGAGACAGGGAGGGTGAGGAGGGACAGAGGACACAGGAGGAGAGACAGGGAGGATGAGGAGGGACAGAGGACACAGGAGGAGAGAGACAGGGAGGATGAGGAGGGACAGAGGACACAGGAGGAGAGACAGGGAGGATGAGGAGGGACAGAGGACACAGGAGGAGAGAGACAGAGAGAATGAGGAGGGCATGTGTGTGTGTGTGTGTGTGTGTGTGTGTGTGTGTGTGTGTGCGCGTGTGTGTGTGTGTGTGTGTGTGTGTGTGTGTGTGTGTGTATGTTTCTGAGTCAGATGAATGAGATGTTGATGAGGTCTTCCTTGATGTCCATATTGACAGACATTTATGAAATATATATATATATTGCAATTATTTTGAAGACAAATTTGATTTTCAATTTTAATTTTCTTTATTTTTATAGCTGTCAATTTTAAACTTTTAGATTCAGATCTTTTATTAATTTGTTTTCACTTTCCAATCTTTTTTTCCACTTTCAGATCGTACGTGTTCATTTTCAGACTTTATGGCATTGATCCGGGTCCATACATATACAATATATATATTTCACAAACGTCCTTCAACATGGAGATACAAGTCGTCAAGGGAGACCAGAGAAAATCCCGAGATTGTAGTGGACGATTAAAACCAGCAGGTGGCAGTAACCCGTAAAATCACAAAGAAAAAGAAGAAAGCTGCTGTTGTGACATTCAAAAATCCATAAATGTGAAGGTTTTTAAAGGGAAGTATGGAAGAGATCAGGTCATATTCTCAAGGCTACGATTCGGACATATAGGACTAAACTCAACTCTGTATTTCATGGCAAAAAAAAAAAATCACTTCAGATAATTGCTGTATTTGTAGAAAGGAACATTTTCAAGGAGAAGATTTGTCAGTTTAGAGGGAATTCTTGCAACGTGTGAAGAATGGCGTTTCTTTAAAGAAACTAGATTAAGAACAGAGGATTGATTTTTATTTTTTGTGTTGTTATTATTATTATTATCATCATTTTAAACAGTTCTGAAATGACCACCCTGAAAACTACACCCTCCGGTACGGTAGGTGGCGGTGTGCACCTCGTTCAAAGCTGCTCGCGATCCGCCAATCAGATCAGAGAAGAAGAAGAAGCTGCAGCTCAGTCAGCGTGCGTCATCTCCTTCAATCCTCTGCGCTAATCCTAACTGAAATGAACCGAGAGCTGTATTTATAGTTAATAGATAAGATTGTGCTGATTTCAGTTGAGAGACGATAACGGGACCCTTCAGCCGTGATCCCCACGGACCCCCTTGTTTTGGCTGCATGATTTTATTTCTGTCTTTAGATCGGTGAGTAAAACTTAGGGGCAGCTTGTAAGCTTGTAAGCACTACAATACACTGGTGTCCAACCAAGAGATATCCGCCACCTTAACTCAATGGCAAAATTCAAAAGTGAATCTAATCTGTCTCAGTCAAATTAACGGGGAATCACTGTGTGCAAAAGAGCTGGATGAAAGCTTTGCTGAAAAGTGAAAGCCGGGTGCCAAGCAACCGAAGAGAAGCTCAGGTTTGGGTGGACTGTCACATTCAATGGGCTGCCACGTACAATATAGGACATGCAATGCAACATGCCTACTTGTATCCAAGTCCAAAGTCTCTGTGACAGGGGAGCCGTGGAAGGCTGGAGGAGATCAGGGAGTTTTCCAGGTGTCAGGTGAGAGTGTGTCAGGAGAGTTCACCATCAGATGAGTTTGCGCTGGCCGGTGGAGCATTTCCGTGCTCTGACTTTGGAGCAAAGGCCGGAGGGCCGAGCTGGTGGTCTCCGTGGTCTGATGCAGGACTTCAGGTGTCCGGACTGTGTGGTCTCCGTGGATTGGTGCTGGATACAAGTGAGCGTCTCAGGCAAAAGACGGATCAGGCTGACGGCTGGCAGGTTACTACAGCAGGCAGAGAACAGTCAGGGATCAGAACCAGACGAGGAAAAATAAAAGACAAACAGTCCAACTTATCACCAGCTGCTGCACCGTGGTACCAGGTGAGCTGATGGAACAGACTGATGGAGGTGGAGTGCAGGACTGAGGTTGATATACTGCCAGGAGGTGATTAGTGGGGTTGACAGCAGCTGTGTGGAAGTGGGAGGTGTGTGGAGGTGGCCAGTGGAGAAATCCACACCCTCCAGACACTGACCAAAACATGAAGCACATGGCAGACAACAACAAACAGGGGAATGACATGAGGAGAGGAGATCGGGGGGGGGGGCACCGAGGAAAAAACACACAGGGTCAGACATGTCAGACAGATCCTGACGTCCGTGACATGTGACAAATGTTTTTAATTCATTCTAAAAAGGGCCACTAATTATTGTATTTGAGGAATTCACTCAGACGGAAATGTTCCAGAGGGAACTGGATAGCACGACGAAACAGGTGGATGACAAAGGTTCTTCATTTTTGGAAATATTACGACTGTTTCTACATTCAAGAATGTTCAATAAATACGTGCAATTCCTTACTGCTTACATATTTAATTGAGACGAATAAATAGTGTATATTAAGCAGTAAAAGTTCATTATTGGCTTGACTTAACTGCAATTTGTATGTGATTGTTTTTCAGCAAAGTAAGAAACGGACTTCATTGCAATACTATTTCTGAACCATAAATCAGCAATTGAATATGACTGTGCCTCAATAAATCAAGCTTTGTTTTGTTTTTATGTTTCCCTTGTCTATATGTACTGCCTCTAAGTATATGTCGTTTTTACATAGATTTTACGTGCTTTTTGTGACCTAAATATATCGAAAAATTCAAAGGTCAAAAGCTCAGGGTCACTGCAACCTCACGTCCTTCCCGTTCTCGTCAACGCGATAACAAAGCTCCTGTAGGGTGCCAGGGGCATGAAGTTTCTGTTGGGTACCAGGGGCACGAAGGGCCTGCTGGTGAGGACTGAAAGTGTTAAACCCGGGGAGGGGTGCTTCAGAGTGGAGCCACGGGGCCGGATGGTGAGGAAGGTTGTAGCGTTAGCAGGGTGGCGTAGAGGTCAGGGTTAGGGTTATAGGCCGGACAAGGGTGCACCTTGTTGGTTTACCATTCGGTAAGAGGCCAGGGCCTGGGATGGGGCTCCAGGAGCTGGAGGAGAACGACCAGACGTAGCGCCAGCAGCTGGGGAGAGGGAGCAGAGAAGGAGCACCTGGAGCTGGAGCAGATAGCCCAGACATACGGAGGTAGATAGAAAGGTTAGGACGTAGGGAGGTGGGTTGGGAGGGAAGGAGGTAAGTAGGGAGGTAGGGAGGTAGTTAGGGGAGGTAGTTAAATGTAGTTTTATTTATTGTTGGGACGACATTCTCTTGCCTACAAGCAGAGGGGGGTTAGGTATAGGGTTGTAGGCCAGACAAAGAGTGCATCTTGTTGGGTTACAGTTAGGTGAGAGGCTGTGACAAGGCAGCAGATCCACATCAAGCATGAAACCATCCTACAAAGTGGAATCTAGTTTCTGTTCCTGATTCATTCTTTCACTGTGTGGAATTCATGCTGTGTAAAATGAGAAGTGTTCATCTTGCCTGAAGCAAACAGGAAAAAGAATGATGAGAGGAAGACAGGAGGAGGACTAGCTCCACCAGAATGTTCTGTTCCAGAGGAGCTGGTCCTCCAACAATTCAGGAAGGCCTCTGATGGAGGGGATTGAAGGGGGTGGAACATCTGCCCCCAGTGCTGCCACCTCACGCAATGTGTTGGTCCAGGGTATGTATAGGCTGAGTGGTGAAACACGAAGGGCCTGATTTACTAAGATCTTAAATAAAAGCTACTGAATTGGGTGCTACCAGCAGGTGGTGCTCACAAGTCATATGGATGGGGAGGGGTCTATAACAAGGCCAGCGGAGGGGCTAAGGTCAAAGGTCACCATCCATCAAATTTTGACAGGTAGTATTGCATTTATCTCTCTTGTATATTCTTTTCTTAGTTTTTTATTAACTACTGATTGAAGCCCAACTTTTACAGTTATTACAGTTATACATGTCATTTCAAAATTCTGCAAAAGGGAGTTCTGCAACCAGTTAGAAGACTAAGAGGACAAACTATATTTGTTAAAGTGTTTTACCAGTTCAGGTTTTGTCAGTTTAGAAATTTTGTAACTTTATATAATGCAACTTTACAAGTTTCAGTGTTCCATAAATATCTGGCAGTTTTCAAAGAATGTAAACTGTATTACATTGTAAACACGTGTACTCAGCTTAGAAGTCTTATAATCTGGAAGTTAAAAAATACTGATTAAAGAATACTATCATGTATTTCTATTTATTCTATTAGGTCAAAATTCATATTTTTGAAATAATTTATTGAATATAGGTTTGAATTGTGTTGGATGCTGAAATTAGTTTTTAAAATATAATGTTTGTATTAGTAAATCATGTTCTTCAACACCCTCTCTGTAATTGTGCCTGCACTTGACATTATTGTGTTTAGTGCAGGCACAATTACTGTGCTTAACTAATAATAATTTAAAAAAAAATATTAATAATATTAATAATAATGATGATTTCATGAAATTCACCTCAAATTATTTCACAGCAAGAGAATTACATGCAGTGTTTCACATAAAAACAGATATAAAGGAACATTTTAAAAAATAGAAAAGAAATGAGATAAAACAGATAAAATGCATAAAATGAAATACAAGTAGACTTGATTTGGACTCAGGCTGGTAAAAATCAAACAGGTGCAGTTTTTGCTATTATCCAAGACAATCAAGAAACTGGATCCAACCAGTGAGAAAGAGACAAGGACTGTGTTCTGAATACCGTACTTCCTTTGGTATTCTCACATATGGAACTATTTCATGTTCGTACACTTACTGGGGCAGTACTAAAATGTCCAGGTGCTCTCTAAAAGGACGTCCAAATGCATGTTTTCATGGCTCGTTGGTCTAGGGGTATGATTCTCGCTTTGGGTGCGAGAGGTCCTCGGTTCAAATCCCGGACGAGCCCACAATTCTGTAATAGAATCTCTGGAATTAGAACAATGTGTTATGTATGGAGCATTTATTGTTGTCTGAGAGCCCAATGACGTCCAGTCAGGAGCAAGAAAACAAAGAAAAGAGGAAGAGTGAGTGATTCAGACAGTGGTAACGTTCCAAATATTGGCATTTGTTCTCCGTTTGAGACGACCTCACAATTCCCTCACTGGGAATCGACACCCGGGCCGTGGCGGTGAAAGCTCCGAATACTCGCCGCAACACTATCAGGGATCGGTTCTTAGTTGTTCAGGCCAATTCAATGTATTTTGATGAGGAATTCAATTTTTTCCTCTGAAACTGATGAGAAGGGTTATCCTGCTCTTTCTCTCTGTTTTTCCAGCGTCTACGGTTGAAGGTGTCGTAGCTACTTCCACTGAAGAAAAAGGCAGAAGGGATGTATCATTGGTGGTATGATGGTGTGAAGAGCTGCTTCCCAAGCAGTTGGACACGGTTTAATTGCTGGCCAATGCATTCACCTGGTAAAGGCGCGTCCTTTTTGGGACAGAGTGGTCTGGCTCCCACAACCACCCGCCCAGCTGCCCCTGTAAGGCGGTAAGGCCAAACGAAAGTTGAAGATGTCAATTAGAGGCTGGCATAAAGTGTTTCAACTTGCTCTTTTGGACAAGTAACGATGAGGCATCCGACGGAGAGTCTCCTGCAGGTTTGAATCCCGTTAACTACAAGATCTGTGACATTTACTCCTATTTTCATGAGATGCATGGGTGTAAGCTTTTTGTAGAGATCCACTATTGCCCCTTTTTCCCTTCATTCACGCATCAGACATCAGATGTTGGCAAATGCCATTCTGGGCTTTTAAATTGTCACATACCGCCTTGGCCATGTATCAGGGCAGGCATTGGTGGTATAGTGGTGAGAATAGCTGCTTCCCAAGCATTTGACCTGTGTTCGACTCCCGGCCAATGCATGAGTTAAGCCAGGTCAATAAATGCCATTCACCTAATGTGATGTGTCTTCTGATTTGGATCTTTTTGTGATGGAACAATTTTAAATCTGCGATGAAACCTATGAAACTTGGATACAAGTAGGCATGTTGCATATCTCTTGGTTGGACACCAGTGTATTGTAGTGCCAAAATATCATTCCCTGATCAAGACTTCATTCTTGACTGGTGGTGTGAGCACCCAATCTGATCCAATCTGCATCAGGGAGACATGACAATGAAGAAGGATGACAACAAACGTAATTCACACACTTACCACGTTGTCCCAAAGTTGGCTCTTTTAACAAGAGAACTATTACTTTGGTATAGAATAGGGGTTCTGCTGCTGCTTCATTCCCTGAACAGGAATTGAACCCGGGCCACGGCAGTGAAAGCCCCTAATCCTAGCCACTAGACCATCAAGGAGCCAACGAACCAATGTTTACAGCAGACAAACTTTGAAAACAACATCTCAATTTATAATAATTATGTTCAAATGAATCCAAGTTGTTCAAGTTCTTGTTGTACACTGTAATCCTCTCCAGTATCCAACGACATTCTGCAAATATCTCTCACTTATATAAAACATGACTGACTATCAGTGGAAAGAAAACAATGAACCCATATAGTTACTGTTATCGTTAGTTACTCCGGATGACATTCTCTTGGCCTCCAGCAAAACTGTGAGGAACCTTGGAGTCATCTTTGATGAGGATTTGTCCTTTAGACACCATATAAAGCAAATCTCCAGAACTGCCTTCTTTCATCTACGTAATATTAATAAAATCAGGAAAACCCATCCTCAGCGTGACGCAGAAAAACTCATTCATGCTTTTGTTACTTCTAGACTAGATTATTGTAATTCCTTGTTGTTAGGATGTCCAAATTACTCATTAAAAACCTGCAGCTGATCCAAAACGCTGCAGCAAGAGTACTGATGGGATTTATCAAGAGAGATCATATTTCTCCAGTTTTAGCTTCTCTTCACTGGCTTCCTGTGAAATCAAGAATATAATTTAAAGTTCTCTTGATGACTTACAAAGCTCTACATGACCAGGCTCCATCATATCTTAGAGATCTTATAGAACCATATAATCCTAGCAGAGCACTTCTCTCTAAGTACGCTGGTCTACTTGTGGTTCCTAGAGTTTCCAGAAGTAGAATGGGAGGCGGAGCTTCAGTGTTCAGGCTCCTCCCCTGTGGAACCAGCTCCCAGTTTGTGTTGGAGGGGCAGAAACCCTCTCTAGCTTTAAGATTAGACTCAAAACGTTCCTTCTTGATAAAGCCTATAGTTAGGGCTGGCTCAGGTAGACCTGAACCAACCCTTAGTTATGCTGTTATAGGCCGAGGCTGCTGGAGGACCTCGTTACATGCTGAGCTTCTTTTCTTTCCTCCTACTCTTTAACTGACTCATACCTCACCATCTTCTTCTCTCCCATAGTTTATTCTTATTATCTGTTGTCTCCATTCAGTTCCTTCGCTCGTGTAGTTTCTGCTCTCTCTTTTCCAGATGTCCCGTCATGGAGCTGCATGTCTCTGCTCTGCGTTTGTCGTCTCCACCAACAGTTCTTCTCTTCTATCTCTATGCTGTCCTTTTCTCTCTCTGCTCTCCTCTCACCCGAACCGGTTGAGGCAGATGGGGTCATTAGGAGGGGGGGTCATGAGGAGGAGGGGATCTCTCTCCTCCTGTGTCCTCTGTCCCTCCTCATCCTCCCTGTCTCTCTCCACCTGTGTCCTCTGTCCCTCCTCATCCTCCCTGTCTCTCCTCCTGTGTCCTCTGTCCCTCCTCATCCTCCCTGTCTCCCTCCTCCTCTGTCTACAGAGGTCATATCTCTACTGTCCTCCTTTAACTTCCTGTCTCTCCACAGAGTCTCAGCCCCTTTGATCTTTGATCTGCAGGACATCTGACATGAGAAACAGGACAGAGGGGGAGGGCTGAGGTGGATTCAGAGATGTGATTGGACCGGCCCGCTGTCAGTCAAGAAAATGAACCAATGGGCTGCTGTCTCTACTTTACGGTCCGGTCGTTGGTCCCACATGTTTTTTTCTACACATCAATTAGCTGATAGATTCAATTTCAGAGATTAAAACATTTCAGAGTAACTGTTGTGTTAATATTAGTCAACAGTTTAAGAGAAATGTGTCGGCTGGTGTTCATGATCCATGTTGAAGTCTTAATCTAGATATCTGATTGCGTAATATTCTCTCTCTCACACACACACACACACACACACACACACATAGCAACCCTTCCTAGCAACAACTCTCTGTTATCTGTGTTTGAAGACACGTTATCTTCAGTGGTTTTAGCTATGTTTCCTCTCACACACACAGTCTGCAGTTTGTAAATGGGCCGCCATTTTGTGGTGTGGCAGCTGATTTACAAAGGAGATGTAGCATCCATCCACTACCTGGCCCCTTGTGATGCTACAGTGTGTGTGTGTGTCTGTGTGTGTGTGTGTGTGTGTGTGTGTGTGTGTGTGTGTGTGTGTGTGTGTGTGTGTGTGTGTGTGTGTGTGTTTTTCTGTGTCTGTGTGGGAGACTAGTGAGCTACAGATCATCTTTGAATAGTTTTCTCTGTAAAAGTCCAATTAATTAAATTTTTCCTAACAAGCGATTCATTGCTGATAAACCTGGAAGACAAAGCTGTTGTCCGGTTGTCATGGTGATAGTGTAGTGACTATTCAAAACCATGATGCTTTGTGAAGTTTTAAGAATGAACTTCTTCTTCAGAACGGTTGGTGAATGAGGAACATTATTCTCAGATTGTTGCACTACTTTTCCACAGTCTTCCACAGAGTGGTGAACCTCTCTCCATCTTCACTGCTGAGAGACTCCACCTCTCTGAAATCATCTTTTATACCCAATCATGTTACTGATCTGTTGCCATGGTAACCTAATTAGTTATGAGATGTCCCACCAGGTATTATTTTTTTTTTTATCTTTACACAACTTTTCCAGTGTTTTGTTGACTCTTTTTTGAGGTGTTGCTGCAATCAAATTGATATCAGATAAGATAATAAAAACATATTTTTTTATAGACAAAACACAACATGTCAAATGTTGAAGCTGAAAAATGTTATTGTTTTATTTTCAATGAAATATGGATTTATATGATTTGCAAATCATTTTTATTTACATTTTGCACAGCGTCCCAACTCTGTTAAAAACAGGGTTGTACATATAACAGCAACAAAATTGATAGATTACACAATAATATGATTTATGCATTAAAAGCAACACAAATTATTTCACATACAAATGAAAAAATAAACATTTTCATATTATCATTACATTTCAAAACAAAATCTGTGTAATAAAACAAGACAAAAGTCTGGAGATAAAAGAAAGAATTGTTTAAATGTTTTTAAAATATGATTCCAAAAGAGATGAGCCGCCTCCTGTGGTCAGAGTGCAGGCAGATATCCACAACAACTTCACCATCACCTTATATATCTTTATTTATTTGTTTCTTTATCTTCACTTATTACTCATCTTTTCACGTCTGTTTTTACTTTTCACATTAAGACTAATTAATAATAATAAACCCACATTTCTGACGAAGGGTGTCGCATCCAAGTGAAACTCAGTAAATAAAAAAACAGAAAGAATTTGAAAATATATTTCATGGATAAAATATAATTCATCACGAGTAATTCACAAAACATTTCATAGGTATTTTTTGGTCACAGATGAAGGAAAACAAATATATAAAAAACAAATACAACCAAAATACTATTATGCTTGTAGAAATAAAATCATATTTACATTTGATTCTTTTTTTTCATCACAACAGTCGATGTGGCTTTTTGTTTGTTTTTAAGATGCACATATATCACACACTGTAACAGCAACGAGACACAAGCATTATAAAGATGATTCCTGCATTGGAACGTTTACGTACTCGACCACTGTATCAGCTGGAGGCTGCTCTCCTCTCCTGGTCTTCAGGATCACAGCGAGCACAGCAACACAAAGCATCACCAGCAGGACAATGAACAGCGAGGACTTCACTACATGGACGGGGGAGGAAACCACAACGGGCTCTCTGAACTTTACAAGAGTTTTGGATCCTGAAACACACTGATAGTACCCGTCTACATCTACACACCAATACTCCCCTGTGTCTTCTACTGAGACATTAGAGATTATCAGGCTCATATTAGAGTCAGAAATGTTAAATCTGCTCGTCAGACGTTTCATCTCATCAATTGAGACAAATTTTCCTTCTGTTTGATTCGACTTAATGAACCATTCAGGCTTCCTTCTCTCTCTCCAACTAATGTTGCATCTGATAGTGACTTCATCTCCCTCTGAGAAGAGCTCTACAGCAGGTGGGTCATATGTTGGACACACTAGAAGATAGTACTCTTTCAATATGTTATCAACAACACAGCTGTACAAACCTGAATGATTCAACATCAGAGATGAAAACACCAGTGAGTTGTTTTGGTCAATGTACTGATTCTTAGTGGAGAAAATGTCCTGCATTTGGTTAAAGTTCATCCATCCAGTTCCATCGTTCCTTTTCCAGACTGGAGGCTGGTCAGTGATGTCATCAGGAGGCTGGTCAGTGATGTCATCAGGACACTGCAACGCTGCTGTCTCTTCCACTGAGTGAATGATTTTCTCTGGTCTCATGATCAACTCGACATATTGTCTGCTGACACACTGCTGTTGGTTCATCACCAGACAGATGTAGAACTTATCGTTTCTGATGTTGGATACACGAAGAGTTGATGTATTTTCCACCTTTTGGATTGTTTCTCGTGAACTGTTCACCAACAATGTCGTATTGTCCTTAAAAACTCTTCTCCATGATCCTTGATCATACTGCAGCCACTGGACCGTCAGATTTTCAGCTGCTCCATCACATGTTATCTCCAATGTTCCTCCATAACTCGTCTCAACAGTTTTTCCATCATTCATTTTGCCACAAACAACAATGCTGAAGTTTGTCTCACGCGTCACGTTGTCCTCAGTCCAACACTCCTCTTGGTACAGGCCGGAGTCTGATTGTATCAACTTCTTGATTCTATAAGAAGTCTCAATATTCCTGTTGGTGTAAACTTGAAGTCTTTGTTTCAAGTCTTCAGGTACTCTGGAGTTCTCAGTCGAGGGGTCGGAGGTGTTCCACAGGACAAACTTATCTTCACCAACAAATTTAGAAATCAGGCAGAAGTTGTTCTCTTTTGGTGGATGGAAGTAATAATCGTATCCTTGATCTTCCATTTTGATAATCTCGTGGGCTTGAATGTTGTAGATGAGAGCAACCAGCAGGAAGAAGATCTGTGTGACTGCAGCCATTCTGCTCTGAGGTCTCCTCCTGAGTGGAACACCGACTCTGCTCACCTCGCTCTAAGTACTGTGGTCCAACCCTCAGCAGAGACTTGTCATCTGTGGTCGGAGGAGGAACACGACTTCTTTATCAGATCGTCATGTGGAACTTTTCAGCACGACACTCTGCATCATGTGGTCTGTCTCATTTCACAAGTTACAGATCAAAGGGTTAGATACGTTTAGTGAGGTTGCTTTTAGACAGCGAGGTGCCAGATCCATCCGTCCATTGATTATCTAGAATCAACAGCTGACGTTGGGTGAAGGTGGAGTACACGCTGGACCGAAGGCCCAAACACACACACAACCATTAATATCCAATTCAGAACCACCAGGAACACAGAACGCATGTCTTTGTTCTGTGGGAGAACTGACCATTGTGGGCCGACCCATCAAACATGCTGGTGGGGAGGTGTGTGAGTGTGTGTGTGTGTGTGTGTGTGTGTGTGTGTGTGTGTGTGTGTGTGTGTGTGTGTGTGTGTGTGTGTGTGTGCGTGTTTGAGTGTGTGTGTCAGAGGAGAGAAATGATTTGAACTTCTATGAAGACATCTGTAAGCGCTTCATTCGGTCTGATCACTCACAACAGACAGACAAACAATCTGTGGTAAAATCATCGTTGTTTAAAACAAAGCTAAGACAGGGAACCCTTTATGTATTCACACATTGAAGAAGTTTCTCTTCAAGCTGTTTTTAACATTTAAAAATAGGAAAACATTGTTTAAAAATGAACTTAACACCTCATGAAATTCTCGTGACCTGTTGACTTCTCACTGCAGTGATGTGCAGGCACGTTTCAGAGGTCAGAGGTCAGAGGTCAGAGTCTTTTCAACAGAGAAGGCAGCAGAAAACTACTTTTAATTCTGGTGCTTAGTTGTACTGAAAACGTGAAAGATACTTCATAAGATTTTCAACGGGAACGATAAATAATGTAGTTTGTGTTCTTTTTTCTGAATCTTCTCTTGATTTTGTCGAGTATTCAGATAAGGCACAAGTGAAGGTGACAACCTTTTGTGTTACAGTATTTCAGATGGTTTTCAAAGTCATTCAGCAACACCTACTATAGTTTCTTGCATTCTACCTTTGTATCTTGTAAATATGATCAGTTACAGAGGATGACCTCATCCATTGGCTTTTGTTTTTTTGTGTTGAATGTTCCACCTCAGGTTGAAGTCGGTCAGTAAACCCTTGTTGGTTAGCACTGCACCGAGCTGAGAGGGAATAGAAAGGACACCGATATTTTAGGGAATCAAATGTCATGAAGCAGAACATAAATCAAGGATTCATGTACTATTTAACAAAATGCACACTTTTAACATCAATAATTGTACGTTTTATTGTTGCTAATGGAGCAGTTTCACTTGAGGGATGGGAGTTATCAGAGAACTGGAAGTTTACTGCAGTTCAACGATGAGACTGAGCCAGGACCATTCGCGTTCTCTTCTTCCTCGTCACACCTCTTCTCTCCTTCTGCCTCCCACTCATCACAGTCATCCAATCACAGCCTCACTCGCCGTTTCAGCTCATTAGCTCCTCTTCTCCCCTGCCTTTTTCCCTTCTAAAATTGAATTGAATCGAATCTCCCACCTCTTAGTTCTCGCCTCAAGCGCCGAAGACCCTCTCGACCCGGTTTCCACGTCCACGTCAGAACTGGCTTTCTGGAAAACCCTGATTAGTGACTGGAACAGAATCTCATTCTTCCACAAGGACCATGTGACACCAGCAACTTCACTCCAACTATTCACTGACACTGCTCCCTCCAAAGGCTACTGTCAGGGGGAGTGGTTTGCAGAAGTCTGGGCCCCTCAGCGAGCCCTTCAGGATCATTCCTCAGTCCGTGGCCCTCTTCGAAATATACCCCATCACAGTCACGTACCACATCTGGAGTCCCAGCTGGTCGAGACAAAGACCGACAGTCTTCTGTGACAACGAGGCATCAGTCAGCAACATTAACAAAGGCCGCTCCTCCTCTCCCCTCATCATGTCCCTCATGCACCGCATCACCTGGCTATCTGTCCAAAATAATGTCATAATCAAAGCCGAACACATTCCTGGAAGTGAAAACCATGCTGTTGACTGCTTGTCCCGTTTCAAATTCCAGGAATTCCACCAAAGATGTCCATCTGCAAAACCGTTCCCCCTGGCCTGGCCGTCGTTCAACGAGCTGATCTTGAACTAACTCCTTCTCTGCGTCATCTAGCTGACTCGGTCAATCACTACATGAGATCCGGCAAAGCTTCCTCAACCCTCAAATCATACGATTCTGCTGGCTAAAATATGCCAAATTTGGTTCATCTCATGCCATTCCTGTAATCCCCGTGCTGGTTTCAACAGTAGCTGCCTTTCTCATTTTCTGTTTTAAATATTGTAGCATTCTCTCCTCTTCTATTCACGTCCTAGTCGCAGGTATCCAATTTCAAGAAGGATGCACTTACCCCGACTTCCAATTGTAATCGCCGTGATCCAGCTTCGTCCACCTCAATTGTGTCTTTCTCACATGTCTACCAGTCTCTGACTTTATCGGGTCTCTCTTGATCTGCACTGGCCACAATCACGACTCCCACGGAGTCTGAGTCTGATCCAAAGTTGTCTATATCTAGGAAAAAGAGGATATTATTAATCATATTGTTTGTTTACCATCTGTTTGCCTCCAGTCAGGTTGCAATCAAGCTGCTTTTGATAGAACACTGATTTGTTGCCATGACAATAGACAATGCTTTCCATATAGATGTTGTAGCTCAGAAGATCCATACAATCACCACAATGTCACGGTGGACACCAAAGATTACTGTCACAAATTCAGTATCCGGTTAAGGAGAGATAAGTGGATAATAATGGTTATAATGTTGACTTAAAGACCACAGACCACAAAATGTGCATCATTCATGATTAAATCCTGTTAAATATATATGTAAAATGTTGCATAGGAATTATTGAGTTATTGCCACAGACATGTCACAGTGACCATTAACCACCAAATTCTAATCAGTTCATCCTCAAGTCAAAGTGGATACGTGTGTCAAATATTTAGGAATTGCCTTCACATGATTGGTGAAGAAGTCAAAGGGACCTTGACCTTCGGCCTTTAGCGACTAATTTGTAATTTGTGGCCTCTTCCTGCTTGAGCTTGCAGTCAGGGAGAGTCGTTAAGGTAATGTGGTGGCACCTGTGTAGGCTTAATATGTTGTAGTTTTATATATTTTAATTCAACACCATTTTATTTGAGAATATGCAGCATTTCCCGTGTATGCTTCATATGGTACAGCTGCTTTTTCAATAAAAAAAAATATAAAAAATAAACAGATTCCATTGGAGGAGAGAAGAGGAGGAGATGATTCCCAAGCATTACTTTAAAAACTAATGTTATATTATTTTGCACTTCATACATTTCAAATCCAGGTGAATTCATCTGTGAGTAAAACATAAACTTTGCTCTGAGCTGATAATGATGAGCATTTGTCAGGAGGACAAGGAGACTTCTGTAAAGTTATATACAATATGTAGAATTGTATCTGCAGCTTCAAACTTCCTGAATCAATAAATCATCAACAAAACATTGTTAAAACACAAACAACATCTCATTCCTCCCGCGGGAAGGAAGACAGCGAGTTACAATCATAGTCTTTAACCTGATTTCAGTCAAAACGAGCCATTCTGGGAGCTGGACAAATATCACTGGTCTGTTTGTACATCCAGCAGTGAGACGAGTGCAGGGACCGTCTACAAAGTGACACACCGATGTTTTTTATTTGTTGAAATATTCAGTGATTTTATTCTTTCTCAGTGTAGTGTCGCCAAAGTAACTTCACATATCGATGATCTCTTGTTTTGTTTTTTATTATTAAAGAATTCAAAAAATGATGCAGCAGCACATTTTTTCAAACTTACAGTTGTAGAATAACCAACAGGAGACAAGTGATATGTGAATTGATTTTGTGACACCAAACTGTAAGAAATAGTTTATGAAGACCCCGTCCCTCCCCAAACAAATCCTCAAAATGCAGTAAATTCAGTAAAAGCATATATATATATATGTGTATATATACAGATAACTCTTGAGGCAGCAAATCAATCAGTGTTGGAGTCACTCATATCTGCAGGAAATGTCTGCTCACCTCAGTTTTCAAGTACTGTGGTACAAACTTTTTGCATGCTCAGTTTTAAATATCCAAATGGAGGAGATGATCAAATGTGACGTCAACGCTGTTTGCTTATCAAATGTTGTGACGTGCTAGTTACCTAGTTTTATGTGTTTGTATGTGTGGCCTTACACCTTCCTGCAACAATGGTTTGTTTTTCCTGAAACATCTTCAAATTAAAAGCTCCGTTGTCATAAATACCGGCATTCTTTCCCTATGCTGAATTCTTACTTAATTTATGAAGAGTTTATAAAATGGCTCCAACAAATTGTAAATATCACTAAGAAGTGGTGATAAGTGGCTTCAGAGACCTTTCAAGCAAACTTCTGTCTTTAAGTAGTACTGAGGTTAAGAGAGTTGTCTGAGGAGATGATAAGGAAATTAATTCCCAAGCGCCGTCAAATTAAAGGGAACGGAACCATCTCTAAAAAGCCTGAAAAGCTGAAAGTGAATGGTCAACATTGAACTTGAATTATTTTAGGACCCCAAATCATGGTCTTCTGCTGCTGGCCATGTGACATTCAGTAACACTTAGTTATTTCTCCTGCTGGCTTCAGGTTTCAGGGTTTTTCACTGAAGATTTGCAAAACAATCCGATTTGCAAATGTGTAATTTACCTCCATAAGACACAACAAGGGAGGTTTTGCTGGCCGCAGGTGATTTGACTGGTATGATGTTCCTGTCTTTGCAAATGCTTACAAATGACGTATATTTACCTCCTTTGGACTTTCAAGGCAGTGGAAGCGTCCTTTAAACACTTGCTTCCAACGTTGTCGCTTGTTGTTCGGTTCTGTGTTTTTCCACTGCCTGCCTCCAGACACCTCCCATGGCCCCGCCCCTGATTGGTCTGCACAGCTGCTGGCAATCAAGTTGATCACCTCCTGGAGTATATCAACCCTGGTTCTGCACTCCTGCGTTGACGGTCCGTTCCGTCTTCTCACCCGGTATCACGCTGCCAGAGCTGCTGTAAGTGTTCATCCTCCTTTTTCCTCGTCTGGCTCTGACCACAGTTCTGTCTACCTGTCTCTGCAACCTGTCAGCGTGCCTGCAGTCTACCTGACCTGTCCCCTCGTCTTGTCTCGGACTTACCTGATGTCCTACGGAGATCCCACCGTCGACTCTCACCTGCTGTCCCGTGTCGGCCCCCGGAGATCACCAGTCAGCTCCGGCCTGCGAGTCCCGCTTCATCCACGTCATCAACGTCGAGCCTGCTTCTACCAGAGTCCCACCTCTGCTTCACCCACAGCCACACATCATTTGATTTTCAAATTAGTTCCATTTGATATTTGGCAAAGCGCATGAAAATCCTGGAGGGGATGTCATTTACAAATCAAAATGTGCACATGTTGTGTATAGACCAACATTGTTCTGAGGTGAAGCCATCACTGAAGTTTGGGATGTTGAAAGGATGCCTGCAATGACTTGCAAAGATATTTACAGTAAGTATGATCTTTGAATTCTTAAAAAGCTAATTTAACATCAAATAACGATAGTGTTTTATTTTACTGTATGGACCAATCTGATGTAAAATCTTTTAATTTGATGTTTTTTAATATCAAAGAACCAACAATTTGCTGAAAGTATGATGTTTATAGAAGACAACGGTAATTTACAGTAACATTTGACCAACATCAATATTAATCTGCCAGAATTTTTGTTTTAGCTCAATATCGCCCCAATATTTTCATGAATGCCTGCAGCCTTTGGTAGGGTAAAGCAAAAGAAAGTTAAACAAATAAATATTGGTTTTTCTACAATTATTATAAGATGGCCTCTTCAGAGAGAGAGAGGAAGAAAAAAAAGAGAAATAACTGAGTCAGTGATATTTCAAACAAAATTGTAAGAAAACAAAAAAAGTGTATCCTAGTTATATTTAATCTTTGAATCAGTCGTTCAGCCTATTTAAATGAAGGAAAGTGGTCACTCTTCTAAGTTTGCTGAAACTCTAGACAAATGGAGGAAATTGCTCTGGAAAAGTGGACTGAACTAATTAGCATATATTTTTCCATTGTACATGAAAATGTCCTAAATATTGAGCGTGTATTTGTCCACATACTTCTTGCACATCTGGTTCTACTTACAAAAGACTGTATGGAAGTTACTAAATTGAAAAGAAGGTTTATATCTTACAATTTCAAACTACCCTTAATGAGACTCAGGAAAGATGCTGTGGGAGAATTGCATAAATGTGATTATTTAATAAGTTATTCACAATGATTTAAATAGGATGGATGATGTGAAATAAATATTTTTTTTCAAATTAAAGGTGTTTTCTTCCACTTATGGGTCCTCTCTGGTTGGACAGGTAAGATCTGGCTTTTTTCTAATTTATGTTCTTACTATTCTGTTGCTTCACTGCAAACATTTCCTTCAAAATGTTGAAATGTTAAGTAGTTAGTGTTCCGCATCAGTTCCCTGTTCTACGCGGATATTTCAATGCAGTTGTTAATTGAACTTCATCTCAGTCATTTCAACTGCTGCATCTGTAGTCCTTTTAATACCAGTTTATTCTTCATTTTGTCTGTACAAACGTTTAAAGGGCTGCAAATTTACAGTTTACTTTGTTCTTTATGTTCAAGGTCAGTTCACCTAAACTCATGTTCCCGGTAGAAGACATTGTCTATCATTGACATTAAGATCTATGGATTATCTGCACAGTTTTTAACTGAACTTCTTTGATCCTTTGAGTATGAATTTATTTCCGTTTGCCTCTATTGTACAAAGGTAGCAGTGAGAGATTAAACTTAGCTTTTTTCTTTATTTTCTTTTTTTTTCTTAAAAATGACAAAAGCTGGAGGATTATGTATTCAAGGATGTTTTAATTATTTTTTGTCACCACCAAGCTCGGTCTTTGCTAAATGTAGCACCCAGTGGAACAGCGTCTCAGTCGACGTCCTATATGAATGGTGCTGCTTCCAATGCAATTGATGGGAATAGAGACTCATTCTTTGCTCATGGATCCTGCTCCCATACACTACCTGGACTGAGCCACTGGTGGAGTTTGCGCCTGCCGGCCATGTACAGGATCGATTCTATTAGCATCACCAACAGACGACAAGTAGGCTACAGGATCGCTAATTCTGTCATCCTCGTTGGGAATTCCCTCGAGAACAACGGCAACGACAACCCAAGGTAATCCTGGAGAGAGTTGGAGTTCAGGAAAATTCCTATACTCAAACATAGTACAGTACAAAAGTCAACAAAGGGGGACAATTAAAACATGAAAAAGTGTCCCAACATAAAAATGTTCTCTAACCTGCATAGCTCGCTACTTATAAAAACAAAGAAGTGTATCTAACAAAAGATTTTTCTTAGGTCTGTACAAATGGCTGTAAATGTGATTCTTGCCCAGTTTCCAGGAAGTATGAAGATCTAATTTAATCAGACGAGCCCCCAAACAGCCTTTTGAGGCCTAATATCTAATTTAATGATGGGATTTTTTTTTTTTTTTTTTTTTTTGAGAAAACAAATAAGTTGCTCGTATCAACTTAGTGGAGTGAAATCATAGACTGTATATAAAAGTGTTCGCAGCTTCGGGGTTTGGAAAATGAGGTCATCGCATTAAACTGCAATACCACCAGCTGCCACTAGAGGTTGGCTCCAAAAAAAAGCCTCCGGCTCCACACTCGCATTTAACCGCTCATAAAATTGCAAGTCAAAAAATAGTGTCCATCAGTTATCTCGGTGTTGTTCACTAAAGTCGCTCTTTATTAGTTTTCTGGAGGTCCATCTGAAAATAATCCCTCATTCTTTAGAAAAGAAGATTCAAAAGACCTGTTTTTGGGGGCGTGTCTGTTTGATTGACAGGCCAGTGGTGCAGTCAGGTTACAGCTGGTATCGGTGGGCGGGACTTTGTATCATTGGGTTTCCAATCAGAATCAAGCCAGATCCCCCCCCCCCCCCCCAGATGTGCTCTTATTACCTCCATTCCTGATGGACATACCCAGTCCTACAACTGTGGAGGCATGATCGGTCGGGTGGTCAACGTCTATCCCAACGGCATAAACCCTGGAGCTATTCTGACACTGTGAGGTGGAAGTGTACGGAGGTTAGTCAATCAAGACTTGGATTTGAAACATCAGTATTGAACCACTAAGTTTTCTCTAAAGCTGATGTTTTTTTTTTCCAGAGCTGGCTGCTCCTGCGTCCTCCTTCAGTGCAACGGTGACGGGTCGGAACGTAGCGGTGGTGGAACGGAAGCTGAGTTGGTCGGACGCCTTGTTGTACTGCAGAGACTTCTACTGGGACCTGCTGAGCGTTCGCAGCGAGGAGGAGCAGAGGGAGGTGGAGGGAGTCCTGAGACGAGCCTCCTTCCCTCTCACCAAACATGTCTGGCTGGGACTGCGCAGGTATTCTGTTTTAACAACAGGGTCCATTTCACGAAGGGTTTTGCAGGATCTATTTTCACTTATTTTAATAACACTATATATACATAAGTAGTTTAACTCTATTTATAAATACTACATTAATTGCACAACAAATAACATCCTCCGTGTGCAAAGGCAAGATGAACATTAGAATATTCATACTAAGTCAGAGTTACTACATAATAAATGAAACAATGAAAATACCGGTGTTAAAACATTTTAACTTTTAATCTCCGTTTTGATTTAAGATTATCTACCAAATACAATCAAAGTCAGTTAAAATTATCCGTCAAGTTGTAGTTATCAATTATTGTTCCTTTTTTCTTTTCCTGGAATTAATGGGCTTCCATAGGTATCAAATGTTGACTTCTGTTTTCCTTGAATGACTAATTCATGAGGTCAGTAATGAGGCTTTATTTTGTATTTTTTTCACTCTTTAGCCGTTTGAACTTCTGTGGATTACACACACACACACACACACACACACCTCCCCGTCACACTTTGCCAGGTGTAGGAACAATCTGCCACGTTTACCTGTGAACAACTCCACAGGAGAAGTCCGTTGTTGGGCGCCAAGTACTTGTAAGCAAGAAAATATTTTAAGAGTTAATTTAATGAAGAAAAAGGTTCAAAGAAACTGTTTTGACTGATTCTTCTATTAGATGATCCGCTGTCGATGGTTTGATATCAAGGTCATTTATTACACCACTAGACTACCATCTGCTGCGTTAACAACAGGCCTTTAAAGAGGCTGTAATTATCAACCAAAGTCACCGTCAGTTGGGTAAGATTGACATTTTTATACAAGTAGGAAATCAATTCAGTTTTATTTATATACCCCCAAATCACAACACGTGCTATTTCAGCACACTTAACAGTAAATTCCTTGCGACAGAACTTTAGAGCATTATCCAACCCAACAATTCAGGGAGGAAAAAAACCTCCTCATTAATAGGAAGAATAAAAAAAAGCCAGGCCCTGAGGAGCCTCAATCGGTTTGGGTGAGCGGCGAGCAGAGAAAGAAAAGAACAGCATAAAGATAACAGACAATGAACTGTTGGTTAACTGCAGGCCAGAGACATGAAGCTTCAGGAATTCCTGCAAAAAACTGGAGAAACGGATGGTTCAGGGTCCTAACTATCAGCTTTATAAAAAAAAAAAAAAAAAGTTTTACGCCGAATATTAAAAAGTAGAGAAGGTGTCTGCTCTATTTCAGAGTTTTTGATTCTTCACTATAAAAGTTCTAAATATCAAACCGTCCCTCTGTCTGTAGGTCCCTGATGGCGGGCGCCTGGTTTTGGATGCCCGGTGCTTCCCTGAGTTTCACACACTGGGAGACGGAGCACGTCTGGCAACTCACCAGCCCCTGTGGCGGCATGGACAGCGGGGACCCTTCCTACTGGAGGGATCTTCCATGCGCTGATCGTTTGTACTTCATCTGTTTGGAAGGTGAGGATCCAGACTCCTCGTCCTGTTTTTTATCCGCACGACTCGTTCACTACAACAGCAATTTCAGCCGTTCAATAGGTCGGAGGCCCCTCTACGTAGCCAAGATGTCGACTGTTGATGGTAAGAAGCGTTCAGTGTTTTATACTTCGTTTCTTTGATTGTTACGAGTGTGCATTCTGCCATACTTGTCAACGTGAACCAAGCGGCAAACAACGTCGCCTGTCGGTTTGTGAATTGCTGTCCTGAAGCCGTCACCATCTTGCTATTTTGGAGCCAGAAGTGACCATATTTGGACGTGCTGGGGATGAGGAAGCGGTAACTCTGAGTCGGTCTGATTGGGAACCTGAGGACGCAAACGTACAGATTATCTAATGGCAAATATCTAATTGATGACAGGATTGTTTTCAGATAATTAATGAGGAGGAGTGGGAGTCTATGGAGGCTTTTTAGAGCCAGCCCCTAGTGGCAGTAGGTGTTATTGCACTTCAAGGAACTTCTGCATCGGCCTCACTGACCTGAAAAAAACGTTTTTTTAAATTAGATTTCGCACCATGTCATGAGCAACTGATGTCTGATTTTCAACTGGCACATTTTACTGGTACTTTTTATGAATTCCTTATGCACTGCCTCAGGAAACGACCATATGCACGCAAGCTTAAGTCTGAATTCTGAATCATCAGTGAATCATTAAGTTTGAATCATCAGTCAAAAGTCCTGTCACCGCTGCACATCCTGCATCTAACACCACGTAGTGAAATTCTGACTTCTGTTGAACTATCCAGACACGCAACCCTTCATATTAACATTTAATAATGTATTATTCACAATAAACATCCCCTTTTATAGCAATCACACCATTATTGCTTTCAATACAATATGATTTATTACAGTTTAGTCATCTGATCTCACGATTTCCATCTCTCTCAACTTCGCAGACGTTCAGGAAGATGTGGAAAGAGTGCCTTTCTACACGAGCGTCAGAGAGCCAGCAACGTGAAGAGAGACTCAAGTCTCACTTCACTCTGCTTCATCTTGGGACCCCTGAAAATGAAACATGTAAGCTATGATATATATATATAGCTGAGTCAGTTGTTTATACAGACTAGTAGAGCTTCAAAAATAGCCGATAATTTATATGTTAGTAATTCTTGAGTTCATTGTTTCCCCAACACCCAAAGATTTATCTCACCAACCCTGCTGGCTGGACAACGTATCGTCACTTCACTACTCCTGGATCAACCAAAAGCTTTTTATTATATCTGACAACCTTTTCTGTCCTATTGTCAAGCTTGAAAAATTCCCCATGAATATGTAATATTTTTCTGCTCTCTCTCTTCTATTTTCCCACTAATGAGACAGATATGGTTTCGTGGTGTTTGTACGTGATCAATGAATTTGAGAGATCGGTGTGTCTGTCAATTAATGATCTGACAATTCATTAGGGCCCGAGCACCGAATGGTGGGAAAGCCCTATTCTTATTCAAGGAATTATTATTATGATTATTATATTCCATGTTGTTATTAGTTGCCTCATAAAATCTAAACATTTTAAGTCTTCATTGTTTTTTATTGTTGTGACATCTTGATGTGAAAACCAGACAGAGAGAAGTGTGAATGGTCATTCCTCCATAAAACTAGCAGACTATGAATTCATGCTTCTGAATCTATTCAAGGGTTCATAACTGACACGAATGAGGTTTCTGTTCAAATAATGTTGACAAACTGGAGCTGGTTGAACTTTGCTCTGAGGAAGCTGACTGAATATAACAGTAAAAAGCAGGGAACACTTAAAATGGTGGATTTAAACTTTAGTAAAGAAATGTGGGGGTGGGTCTCTATCTCCCTGTGGACACCTGAGAGAACTAACGACTGATGACTCTCAGCTGTGTCAGAGGGTGTGGAGGATCACGCAGGAATAAAAGGGAGCATTGAACGACCGGACGGTGTTGGAGAAACACTGAAGTGCTGTCTGTGGCTGTAGCATGGGTACTGTGGTGGGAGGCTGCTGGTTGGGACTTTGAGTGTTGCTGACAGTGAAGCAGGAGATCTGTTCCTGTGTTAGAAGGAGAGGTTGGAAACCTCCTGTAGGAAGAGACAGACTGAGGAGCAACAAGTCTGCTTCACAGGACTGTTGTCATTCTGACTCCACACCATCTTCATCATGTCTTGCTGGCTTCCTGGCTGCAGCGAGTGTTTGTGGGTTCTCCCTGGTTCTACACTTCTTATTTAATCCCTGTGGACGGAACACGGAAACAGTACAAGTTAGCGTCCGCAACGATATTTACTAAACCTGAAAGTAGAAATAGAAGTGATTGTTGTGTGTTTTTGTACGACTGAAAGATATTAATCAGGTGTGCAAATCTGGAGAGACGAATGCTCTTATTATTGTGGTGAGAAGGAGACGCAGGAAAGTAAAGAATATTTAGAGAACGTGGTTTTACACCCGTTTAACCATTTCTGAGATATCAGAGGAAAAACATGATTGAGATTTATCGTTTTTCAATCGAAGACATTTCTGAGTTATTGAATGAACTGAATGATGAGTTAGTCAGGTGAGGTGTCCAAGGTCCTGAACGTGTCCTGCAGAATTCACAGTGAGCTTCATCAGGTTGACGAGCACTCGCGAGGCACTGAGTGAAACTAATTCACCTGCTCATCACAGAAACATCTGGACCTGCTGCTCAGTGTTTGTTGGAAGCATCTCATCCACCGTCCCTCCTCTTTCATTGCTGACATTTTATTATTAAGACGTTTTGTTCGCCTTTTTGTTTTTCCCAAAATTTTGACTTCCTTGCTGATAATCTCCTACGTAGCATTTTGTTCTTGTTATTTTTATATTACTTTATTTTAATGGGATCAAATTTCTTTTTCCTTTTACGGTTGCTCTGTTTTCCATTACTGGAATCACTTTAACAAACGCAAACCCTCATTTGAAAACAACGATTTTCACCTGATATCAGTGACGTAAATACTCTCAGTAAATCACCTGCAAAATAAATGCGTAAACTTTTGGAAAAAACACAGTTTAGCAGCTTTTATTTGAGATCTTAGTAAATCAGGCCCTTCGTGTTTCACCACTCAGCCTATACATACCCTGGACCAACACATTGTGTGAGGTGGCAGCACTGGGGGCAGATGTTCCACCCCCTTCAATCCCCTCCATCAGAGGCCTTCCTGGATTGTTGGAGGACCAGCTCCTCTGGAACAGAACATTCTGGAGGAGCTGGTCCTCCTCCTGTCTTCCTCTCATCATTCTTTTTCCTGTTTGCTTCAGGTAAGATGAACACTTCTCATTTTACACAGCATGAATTCCACACAGTGAAAGAATGAATCAGGAACAGAAACTAGATTCCACTTTGTAGGATGGTTTCATGCTTGATGTGGATCTGCTGCCAAGTCCTCTTAACACTGCTGGTCCCACAGCTATTAGAACATGTGTTAGTCTTATATTTACCACAGTTTGATAAGTCAGAGATTATGTTATATTTTGAATGCTGCAATATATTAGGATTACTTGTGGACAGGGCTGGACTGGGAGAAAAAATTGCCCCTGGCATTTTGGATCCATCGGCCCACCACGATCTGTAAATATAACTGTCACTCTCCTCCTTTAACTTCCTGTTGTTACACAGTGTCGATGCTGCAGCTGACGTTTAAGCTCCTGAAGCCGCAAACATATCAGATATTTTGATTCATTTATTGACATCAACCTCCAGAGTTTCAACTTTTTCTCTCCGCAGCCCCTTTGAGCTTTGATCTGCAGGACATCTGACATGAGAAACAGGACAGAGGGGGAGGGCTGAGGTGGATTCAGAGATGTGATTGGACCGGCCCGCTGTCACTCAAGAAAATGAACCAATGGGCTGCTGTCTCTACTTTACGGTCCGGTCGTTGGTCCCACATGTTTTTTTCTACACATCAATTAGCCGATAGATTAAATTTCAGAGATTAAAACATTTCAGAGTAACTGTTGTATTCATATTAGTCAACAGTTTCAGAGAAGTGTGTCGGCTGGTGTTCATGATCCATGTTGAAGTCATAATCTCTATATCTGATTGCGTAATATTCTCTCTCTCACACACACACACACACAGCAACCCTTCCTAGCAACAACTCTCTGTTATCTGTGTTTGAAGACACGTTAACGTCAGTGGTTTTAGCTCCATTTCCTCTAACATTTCCTCTTCAGCTGTCGACCAAAACTGTTTCTTACCTCAGACGACCTTCACTTTTCTGATTTGAATGATTTGGTCCAAACTCTGAAACATAACTGAACGTAACACAACAGTTACTCTGAAATGTTTCTAACTCTAATTTGTTGGTGGGTAAAATTCTGTGGGAGACAAGCGAGCTACAGATTGTCTTTGAATAGTTTTCTTTGATGAACACTCGACAGACACACTGAAGACAGAGGAGGAGAGAGACAGGGAGGACGAGGAGGGACAGAGGACACAGGAGGAGAAAGACAGAGAGGATGAGGAGGAATTTCTCTCTGTGTGTGTGTGTGTGTGTGTGTGTGTGTGTGTTTCTGTGTGTGTGTGTGTTTCTGTGTGTGTGTGGGAGACAAGTGAGCTACAGATCATCTTTGAATAGTTTTCTCTGTAAAAGTCCAATTAATTAAATTTTTCCTAACAAGCTATTCATTGCTGACAAACCTGGAAGACAAAGCTGTTGTCCGGTTGTCATGGTGATAGTGTAGTGACTATTCAAAACCTTGATGCTTTGTGAAGTTTTAAGAATGAACTTCTTCTTCAGAACGGTTGGTGAATGAGGAACATTATTCTCAGATTGTTGCACTACTTTTCCACAGTCTTTCACAGAGTGGTGAACCTCTCTCCATCTTCACTGCTGAGAGACTCCGCCTCTCTGAAATCATCTTTTATACCCAATCATGTTACTGATCTGTTGCCATGGTAACCTAATTAGTTATGAGATGTTCCACCAGGTATTTTTTTTTTTTTTTTTTATCTTTACGCAACATTTCCAGTGTTTTGTTGACTCTTTTTTGAGGTGTTGCTGCAATCAAATTGATATGAGATAAAATAATAAAAACATTTTTCATAGACAAAAGACAACATGTCAGATGTTGAAGCTGAAAAATCTTATTGTTTTATTTTCAATAAAATATGGATTTATATGATCTGCAAATCATTTTTATTTACATTTTACACAGCGTCCCAACTCTGTTAAAAACAGGTTTGTACATATAACAGCAACAAAACTGATAGATAACACAATAATATGATTTATGCATTAAAAGCAACGCAAATTATTTCACATATAAATGAAAAAATAAACATTTTCATATTATCATTACATTTCAAAACAAAATCTTTGTAATAAAACAAGACAAAAGTCAAAAGATAAAAGAAAGAATTGTTTACATGTTTAAAAAATATGATTCCAAAAGAGATGAGCCGCCTCCTGTAGTCGGAGTGCAGGCAGATATCCACAACAACATCACCATCACCTTATATATCTTTATTTATTTGTTTCTTTATCTTCACTTATTACTCATCTTTTCATGTCTGTTTTCACTTTTCACATTAAGACTAATTAATAATAATAAACCCACATTTCTGACGAAGGGTGTCGCATCCAAGTGAAACTCAGTAAATAAAAAAACAAAGAATTTGAAAATATATTTCATGGATAAAATATAATTCATCACGAGTACTTCACAAAACATTTCATAGATATTTTTTGGAAACAGATGAAGAAAAAATATATTTAAAAAACAAATATAACCAAAATACTATAATGTTTGTCATAATAAAATCATATTTACATTTGATTCTTTTTTTTCATCACAACAGTTGATGTGGCTTTTTGTTTGTTTTTAAGATGCACATATATCACACACTGTAACAGCAACGAGACACAAGCATTATAAAGATGATTCCTGCATTGGAACGTTTACGTACTCAACCACTGTGTCAGCTGGAGGCTGCTCTCCTCTCCTGGTCTTCAGGATCACAGCGAGCACAGCAACACAAAGCATCACCAGCAGGACAATGAACAGTGAGGACTTCACTACATGGACGAGGGAGGAAACCACAACGGGCTCTCTGAACTTTACAAGAGTTTTGGATCCTGAAACACACCGATAGTACCCGTCTACATCTATACACCAATACTCCCCTGTGTCTTCTACTGAGACATTAGAGATTATCAGGCTCATATTAGGGTCAGAAATGTGAAATCTGCTCGTCAGACGTTCATCTCATCAATTGAGACAAATTTTCCTTCTGTTTGATTCGACTCAATGAACCATTCAGGCTTCCTTCTCTCTCCCCAACTAATGTTGCATCTGAGAGTGACTTCATCTCCCTCTGAGAAGAGCTCTATAGCAGGTGGGTCATATGTTGGACACACTCGAAGATAGTACTGTTTTAATATGTAATCACCAACACAGCTGTACAAACCTGAATGATTCAACATCAGAGATGAAAACACCAGTGACTTGTTTTGGTCAATGTACTGATTCTTAGTGGAGAAAATGTTCTTCATTTGGTCAAACTTCTTCTAATCAGTTCCATCGTACCTTTTCCAGACTGGAGGCTGGTCAGTGATGTCATCAGGAGGCTGGTCAGTGATGTCATCAGGAGGCTGGTCAGTGATGTCATCAGGACACTGCAACGCTGCTGTCTCTTCCACTGAGTGAATGATTTTCTCTGGTCTCATGATCAACTCGACATCTTGACTGCTGACACACTGCTGTTGGTTCATCACCAGACAAATGTAGAACTTATTGTTTCTGATGTTGGATACATGAAGAGTTGATGTATTTTCCACCTTTTGGATTGTTTCTCGTGAACTGTTCACCAACAATGTCGTATTGTCCTTAAAAACTCTTCTCCATAATCCTTGATCATACTGCAGCCACTGGACCATCAGATTTTCAGCTGCTCCATCACATGGTATACACACACACACACACACACACACACACACACACACACACACTCCTCCCCACCAGCATGTTTGATGGGTCGGCCCACAACGGTCGGTTCTCCCACCGAACAAAGACATGCGTTCTGTGTTCCTGGTGGTTCTGAATTGGATATTAATGGTTGTGTGTGTGTTTGGGCCTTCGGTCCAGCGTGTACTCCACCTTCACCCAACGTCAGCTGTTGATTCTAGATAATCAATGGACGGATGGATCTGGCACCTCGCTGTCTAAAAGCAACCTCACTAAACGTATCTAACCCTTTGATCTGTAACTTGTGAAATGAGACAGACCACATGATGCAGAGTGTCGTGCTGAAAAGTTCCACGTGACGATCTGATAAAGAAGTCGTGTTCCTCCTCCGACCACAGATGACAAGTCTCTGCTGAGGGTTGGACCACAGTACTTAGAGCGAGGTGAGCAGAGTCGGTGTTCCACTCAGGAGGAGACCTCAGAGCAGAATGGCTGCAGTCACACAGATCTTCTTCCTGCTGGTTGCTCTCATCTACAACATTCAAGCTGACCAGATTATCAAGGTGGGATATCAAGGACACGATTATTTCTTCTATCCACCAAAAGAGAACAACTTCTGCCTGATTTCTAAATTTGTTGGTGAAGATAAGTTTGTCCTGTGGAACACCTCCGACCCCTCGACTGAGAACTCCAGAGTACCTGAAGACTTGAAACAAAGACTTCAAGTTTACACCAACGGGTATGATGAGACTTCTTATATAATCAAGAAGTTGATCCAATCAGACTCCGGCCTGTACCAAGAGGAGTGTTGGACTGAGGACAAAGTGACACGTGAGACAAACTTCAGCATTGTTGTTTGTGGTGAAATGAATGATGGAAAAACTGTTGAGACGAGTTATGGAGGAACATTGGAGATACCATGTGAGGGAGCAGCTGAAAATCTGATGGTCCAGTGGCTGCAGTATGATCAAGGATCATGGAGAAGAGTTTTTAAGGACAATACGACATTGTTGGTGAACAGTTCACGAGAAACAATCCAAAAGGTGGAAAATACATCAACTCTTCGTGTATCCAACATCAGAAATGATAAGTTCTACATTTGTCTGGTGATGAACCAACAGCAGTGTGTCAGCAGTCAATATGTTGAGTTGATTAGGTAGGTAGGTAGGTAGGTATATACTTTATTAATCCCCGAGGGGAAATTTTTTCGCCACAGCAGCATACATACAGAAGCAATAATAGAACAATAGAATAAAATAATAGAATAGAATATATAATAGAAAAGCAATAAAATAAAATAGCAGTAAATAGTAAACAGTAAATAGTAGTAAAAAATACAAATATAAAATGCACAGCATATACAGTATATATACAGTACATTAAATATCTATATATATTATATACAACAAACCAATAAACACAGTCAACATATATATATATATATGTATATATATACATATAGTACAGTATATATCTATATATATAATATACACATAATATACAAGCAACCAAGAAACATAGTCATCAGTGTTAATGTATTATGAGACCAGAGACAATCATTCACTCAGTGGAAGAGACAGCAGCATTGCAGTGTCCTGATGACATCACTGACCAGCCTCCTGATGACATCACTGACCAGCCTCCAGTCTGGAAAAGGAACGATGGAACTGGATGGAAGAACTTTGACCAAATGAAGAACATTTTCTACACTAAGAATCAGTACATTGACCAAAACAAGTCACTGGTGTTTTCATCTCTGATGTTGAATCATTCAGGTTTGTACAGCTGTGTTGGTGATTACATATTAAAACAGTACTATCTTCGAGTGTGTCCAACATATGACCCACCTGCTATAGAGCTCTTCTCAGAGGGAGATGAAGTCACTCTCAGATGCAACATTAGTTGGGGAGAGAGAAGGAAGCCTGAATGGTTCATTAAGTCGAATCAAACAGAAGGAAAATTTGTCTTAATTGATGAGATGAAACATCTGACGAGAAGATTTCACATTTCTGACCCTAATATGAGCCTGATAATCTCTAATGTCTCAGTAGAAGACACAGGGGAGTATTGGTGTATCGATGTAGACGGGTACTATCAGTGTGTTTCAGGATCCAAAACTCTTGTAAAGTTCAGAGAGCCCGTTGTGGTTTCCTCCCCCGTCCATGTAGTGAAGTCCTCACTGTTCATTGTCCTGCTGGTGATGCTTTGTGTTGCTGTGCTCGCTGTGATCCTGAAGACCAGGAGAGGAGAGCAGCCTCCAGCTGACACAGTGGTTGAGTACGTAAACGTTCCAATGCAGGAATCATCTTTATAATGCTTGTGTCTCGTTGCTTTTACAGTGTGTGATATATGTGCATCTTAAAAACAAACAAAAAGCCACATCGACTGTTGTGATGAAAAAAAAGAATCAAATGTAAATATGATTTTATTTTTACAAACATTATAGTATTTTGGTTGTATTTGTTTTTTAAATATATTTTTTTCTTCATCTGTTTCCAAAAAATATCTATGAAATGTTATGTGAAGTATTCATGATGAATTATATTTTATCCATGAAATATATTTTCAAATTCTTTGTTTTTTTATTCACTGAGTTTCACTTGGATGCGACACCCTTAGTCAGAAATGTGGGTTTATTATTATTAATTAGTCTTAATGTGAAAAGTAAAAACAGACGTGAAAAGATGAGTAATAAGTGAAGATAAAGAAACAAATAAATAAAGATATATAAGGTGATGGTGATGTTGTTGTGGATATCTGCCTGCACTCCGACTACAGGAGGCAGCTCATCTCTTTTGGAATCATATTTTATAAACATTTAAACAATTCTTTCTTTTATCTCCAGACTTTTGTCTTGTTTTATTACACAGATTTTGTTTTGAAATGTAATGATATGTTTATTTTTCATTTATATGTGAAATAATTTGCGTTGCTTTTAATGCATAAATCATATTATTGTGTTATCTATCAGTTTTGTTGCTGTTATATGTACAACCCTGCTTTTAACAGAGTTGGGATGCTGTGTAAAATGTAAATAAAAATGATTTGCAGATCAAATGAATCCATATTTCATTGAAAATAAAACAATGACATTTTTTAACTTCAACATTTGACATGTTGTCTTTTATCTATGAAACATATGTTCTTATTATCTTATCTCAATTTGATTGCAGCAACACCTCAAAAAAGAGTCAACAAAACACTGGAAAAGTTGTGTAAAGATAAAAAAAAAAAAAAATCTGGTGGGACATTTCATAACTATTTAGGTTACCATGTATTCTGTCCTCAGAGTAAGTGTCAGACCACACTTCGACAGATAGCGAACATACTGTTGTGTAGAGTCAGACGAAGAAGTAAAGTTGAATGAACTTTTACTGTTTGTTTTCTCATGTACAACAATCTTTTTTGTAAAACTGAAATAAGGACAAAAATAAATCACTCAATCAGTATGTATGTCAAAATAAAATTACATATCTTTTCTGATGTACCACACAGAATAAAACACTGTGCTAAATTACCTTAGCTGCTGCCCTTCCCCCCCTTGGTAGATCAGACCACAACCTGGTCCTGCTGACTCCCAGGTATGTCCCCCTGGTGCAGAGGCAGCCTGTGACCACCAGGACTGTGAGGAGGTGGACACAGGAGGCTAAAGACGCCCTGCAGGACTGCTTTGAGCCCACGGACTGGGATGTGCTGTGTGGACCACATGGGGAGGACATCAACAGCAGGACGGACTGTATCACAGAATACATCAAATCCTGTGAACACTCCACCGTACCATCCCGGACTGTAAAATGCTTCCCCAACAATAAGCCGTGGATCACCAGTGACCTGAAAGTTCTTCTTAATAAGAAGAAAGCAGCCTTCAGGTCTGGGGACAGGGAGGAGCTCAGGAGAGTGCAGCGCCACCTGAAGGAGAAGATGAGAGAGTGCAAGGACTCCTATAGGAGGAAGCTGGAGGCCAAACTCCAGCAGAACAACGTGAGGGAGGTGATGACCGGTATGAAGGAGATTACTGGGTTCAAGGGGAGAGAGAGACAACCAGGGGGAACCTGGAGAGGAACAACCAGGGGGAACCTGGAGAGGAACAATCAGGGGAACCTGGAGAGGAACAACCAGGGGGAACCTGGAGTGGTCCAATGAGCTAAACTGTTTCTTCAACAGGTTTAGTTCACCACTCTCATCTGTCTCCTCCACGCCTTACACCTCCCAAACACCTCTGCTGCCTCCCCCCCTCCCCCATCTGCCCCCCCCCCTGGTGAACTGCATAGAGCCCTCAATCTCAAAGGGCTCTTCCTCCATCGACACCTCGACCCCCCCCCCCCCCACACACACACACACACACCCTCCTCTCTGTGACAACTGGCCAGGTTAGGAGACAGCTGGAGAGACTCCACCAGCGCAAGGCTGCAGGGCCTGACGGCATCAACCCCGGGGTCCTGAAGACCTGACGGCATCGGCCCCGGGGTCCTGAAGACCTGACGGCATCAACCCCGGGGTCCTGAAGACCTGACGGCATCGGCCCCGGGGTCCTGAAGACCTGCGCCGTCCAGCTGGCTGAGGTCCTACAACACCTCTTCAACCTGAGCCTGAAGCAGGAGGAGGTCCCGGTGCTGTGGAAGACGTCCTGCCTGGTTCCAGTCCCCAAGAAGACGACTCCATCTGGCCTCAACGACTACCGACCGGTTGCCCTCACATCTCATGTGATGAAGGTGCTGGAGAGGCTGGTCTTGGCCCACCTCAGGCCGCTGGTGAAATCTTCTCTGGACCCTCTGCAATTTGCGTACCAGCCTCATGTGGGAGTGGACGACGCCATCATCTACCTGCTGCAACGAGCTCAATCTCACCTGGATGGAACCGGTGACTCTGTGAGAATCACTTTCTTTGATTTCTCC